>NC_133658.1:814791277-815091277 GCF_037893015.1 Macrotis lagotis | reverse complement strand
CCCAATCCCATTATGAGAAGATTATGGGACGAGGGTTCATTAAAATTTACCAGGGAAAGAATCAGGGGGTTTTGTAGTGGGAGGGGTTTGAGCACCAGTTTCTAAATGGATAAATCCACAAATCTGCACAGGCCTTGACACTATGTGTTGGGTACCCTTTAGAGAGAGAATATCTGAAGGAATAAATCTCTGACTCTGATCACTATAGAGAGTTTAGCACTTACTCAGCAATACTATCTAGTAACAGTAGGAAATCACCAAGGTGAGCATGAGGACCTCTTAGGGACCGGATTCTTTTTGCTGTATAGAAGTAAATACCAATCAATGCTACTTGATGGTTAAGTAAATAATTAATACATTTAATAATATATAACAACACATTTATATGGCACATGATTATTTGCATCACACTTACCTCATGTCAATCCTATGTGGTAGTTCATACAAGTAGTGTTATAAATTATACAAATAGGAAAACTGAGGCTTAGGTTAAACAAACTTGCCAAAGGTCAGACTGCTTGTAAATGGTGGAGCTAGAACTTGAACCCACATGTTTTTACTCTCAACCCAGTGTAGAGCATAATTGTTAGAACAGTATACAACCATGGTATTTGCTTTCTTATTTTAAAAATAGAAATACAGGTACTGGGGTTTAGTGGATTGATAACCATCCTCCAAACCAGGAAGACCTGGGTTCTTGTCTAAGCTCTGACTTGTAGTGACTGAATTCACTTCTTCATCTCTAGACCAGTGATATCAAGCTCAAATAAAAATGGGGGCCATTAAACCATCCATAAGATCCCTGTGGGTCAAATATTCTCTTAGACAATTATTCATTAACATTATTTATTTATTTTGCTAAATATTTCCCAATCATATTTTCACCTGGTGCAGATTGCCACATTTGTCACCTCTGCCTAGGCAACTCTCTAAAACTATACGTTTCATAGTAGGAGCTGACCAAATGAGTTTCCTCCTATCAGTTCCTATTATCAGTGAGTTCCCTATATCAGTGAAATCACAGGACCAGTCACTAATTTCCTCTACCCCAAGAAGAAAATTTATTGAATACTCAGTCATAAAGCATATTTTTATTAACCAAACAAAAAAATATTAAAATTCAACTAAACTTAATTTTAAAAAAATTAACAAACTTTAAAGATAAGACCAGAAACCCAAACTCTTTCGGCAGACATTTGGATATTCTCTGGGTATCACTGACTAACCTGTACTTTAACTATATCTCTAAATTTATTTCCCATTATCCATATCTTTCACTTGGATCTTTGTCTTTCACTTGAATGAAATTTTTTTTCTGCTTCCCACCTAATTACATCTTCTCTAACTATACAGGTAGAGTTTTGTCTTTATTTTGAAGCAGATAATAGCACAGTAGATAGATTTCTATGTCTGAAGATGAGAATTCAAAGTCAATTTCAGACACTTATTACTTGTGTGACACTGGGCTTAACCACTATCTGCCTGTTTCCTTTTCTATGAAAAGGAGGAACAAATAAAATATTTTTTGAAAATAAACAAACAAACAAACAAATAAATAAATAAAAAGATTTTGCACAGGTGCTTATTAATGGTAGAGTGAAAAAATCCCTGAACTTGGAGCTGTTTTATCTGGCATGGGATTCCTGGTTCTATCTATGAAAGCCTAGGGAATTCCCTTCCCTTCACTGAATCTTATTTTCCTGAGTTCAAATCTGGCCTAAGACACTTACTAGCTGTGTGACCTTGGGCAAGTCACTTAATCCTGTTTGTTTCAATTTTTTCAAATATAAAATGAGCTGGAGAAGGAAATGGTAAACCATTTCAGTATCTTTGCCAACACAAACTTAAATAGAGTCATGAAGAGTCAGACGTGACTGAAATGAACAAACAACATATCTATATTTTAGATTTGGAGAGAAAATGTGAGAAAAATGTCATGTCATGGAAATCACTTGGTAAATAATGATAACTGTAAATTGCTCTAACTTCAAACTATAAAAGTGCTATGAAATATAAGGTATTATCATGAACAATATGCCATACTGTACCTGTATGTTTTAGATAAAAGTTTCTCTTGTATTGCTTTCCTTAGCTTTTCACGTTGAATCCACAATCATTTGTTAAATATGTCCTTAACAAATTGTAAGATCCCTAAAGGCAAAAGAATATGTATTAGGTTTGATAGGTGACAGATTCCATTCTAGATTATTAAAGCAAAAATCAGGATGCTAGGAATATATTCCTAACTCCAATTTTTTTTTTCAATAAACACTTGTTAAACATCAACTTTGTGAAAATATTGTGTTAGGAGTCCGAGAAAGAAAGATGAACAAAGACAATACCTGCTGTCAAGATGTATATGTATTATATCAGGGAGAGGGTAATAGGACGAATAATCAAAAGTGCTCTAGGAAATTATTGAAGTTGCCACTTGCTTCATGTTTTGTTTTGTTTTGTTTTTGCTCCCTCTCCTCATTGGACTATCTTGATACTTCAACTTTGGGTTGACCTCTCTTTTTAATTACCTAGCTTTCTTATCTTACTTTTTTCTCATGCCTTGCCAAAAGCCAACCCTAGTTAATCCCCCTGCCCCCCACTATTTGTTTGCTCTGTTGCTGCTATTCATTGCTATGAAGTCCTACAACCACCTAACTTAGTCCAATACAAATTTATTTTTCAACTGGCCCCTCACTGCTTCATGGCAAATCTTTTATTCTTCTTTGATTAACTCAATGTCTTACTCCTTCGCAACAGTTTTTCCAAACTGTAAGCCCCTTATATCATTTTTCTGCCTCCTTCTCCTCAGCAGATCTTGCTTCCTAGTTTACTAAGGCTGTTCATTGTAAGCTTCCTCATTTCTATCTTATACCCCTAAATCACTTGAAATATCAACTTCCTTTTTCTCTCCTTTTGATTATTCCCTAACAAAGATTTTCTCCTTACCTAGGCCATCCTCTCATATTTCCTCTGGGATTTTGCCACATCGATCTTCCCTACCTCTTCATCTTCTCTTCATAAACAATCTTCAGTTTTTATCTACTGGTTTCTTCCCTGATGACTACAAACTAGCCCAGATCTCCATCCTTAAAACAAATAAGCCTTTACTTGATCCTTCCATTTCCTCAAGTCATTCTTTTATGTCTCCTTCATTTCACAGTTGATGACTGATTGATTGATTGATGTTTGCCCTTCCTTTGCCACAAAGACCAGTACATTGGGGAGGTGATGTAATGACATGCAATTGAGTTGGATTTACATGGCAGGGATTGGGGGGAAGGGCTGGGCAAAGTCACCAGTCTCACTTTCTCCTCCAGAGCCATCTGGGTCCAGTGGCCAAATATGAATCAGGATGACTGGAAATGAAATTGGCCTTTTTAAAGTTCAGACATTTCCTGGGTTATAATTTGACTGAGATAAAGTTCATTCAGTGATTAACATTAGGTAAGAGAGAAAGGAAACAAAGAGGCCATGAATGACCACTTCAAAAAAACAAAAATGAAACTGGGAGGGTAAGACCCTCAAAATTTTTAAATCCTGAATTTTCTTAATGACATCCTTTACTCCAATTCTTTGAAATTATTTCTTATAAATTCCATTCTATTTATACTTACCACAAACCTCTCTTTGTACTATTCTCTCTGTAATTGTCATTAGCAATTTCTGAAGAAACCATAGTGTTACATAATTTGCAGTTTTTATATGTAAGTGAATATGAAGACAAAAAAGATTCCTACTCTCAAGAAATTTACTTTCTAGTTGAGAATACAAGCTGTAAACAGGTATTTAAACAAGATATTTTGAAAATTGAGACAGTACTAAGAATCAGAAAAGCATTCTATGAAGGTAGTATGTTATCAGAAACCTGAAAGAAGCTAAGGAGTCTAAAAAGATGGTGGAAGTAAGGTGTTCCAGACATCAGGGTCATCCTTTGCAAAAAGCACATAGGCAGAAATGGAATGACAAGGTGGCAAATAGCCAACAGGACAGTTTGGCTGGAGCAAAGAGTTTGTGAAGGTTGGTGATATTAAATATTAGGAAGGGTATACTAGAGGCATATTTTGAAAGATACCAAGCTGGTTTTAAATGCTGAGCTGAGAAGTGTATATTTTACACTAAAGTTTTTGTCCTTCCTTCTGGAAGAAGACCAGGCCATCAGGGAGGTGATGCCATGACAAGCACATGAATTGAATTTGAATGAGGGGGTGCTGTGCAAGGTCACCAGCCTCACTATCTCCTCCAAAGACATCTGGGTCCAATGACCAGATAGGAATCAGGACAATTGGAGATGGCCCTGGATGGGAGGCAGGAAGGGTTAAGTGACTTGGCAAAGTATCTGAGCCAGATTTGAACTCCTTTCCTTCTGGCTCCAAGCCAGTGCTCTATCTACTGTGCTACCTAGCTGCCCCATATTTTATACAAGAGGAAACAGGAAACCTTTGAGAATTCTCAAGAGTGACATGATGTAGGGAATTATGAGTACAGAGTACAGAGAAATATTGTAATTGGAAATAAATTTTGTAATCTTTTCTTCACTGTTAAAATGTTTAAATCCTGTAATCATATATATATATATGTATACATATATATATATACATATATGCATACACACACAAATATATCAGGAATTGATTTTTGTAACCCTCTCTGAACTGTTAAAGTGTTTCTTCTTGACCTTTATTTTGACCCTGGCCAAATACTCACTCATCTGTGAGTCAACTCAGATTGCACAGGCAAGATAGTGTCACCTTGGACTAGGTAGGAACTTATTTGTTTTTAAGGACAGAGATCTGGGCTAGTTTGTAGACACCAGGGAAGAAACCAGTAGATAAAAATTGAAGATTGGTTGTAGTGAGAGGACTAAGGTAGGGAAGATCGATGTGGCAAAATCCCAGAGGAAATATGAGAGGAAAGCCTAGGCAAGGAGAAAAATCTTGGTTAGGGACTGAACAAAAAAGAGATTAAAAGGATTCTACAGCAATCTCTCCAATACAAGACCCCTCCCACAGACCCCGAGGAGCATTTAAGGAGAATCTGGCTCCTGCTGCTCTCTCTCTTGCATCCCTGCCTTTCAGTGGGAAAGTTCAACAGTCAGCCTGTCCTTTTAAACTTCAGAGCCCAAAACCCAAGTGACCTTTAAAGAACTGAACTATCTCTCCCTTTCTTTTGTTTTGTAATGACCTTTTTAATAAACCTGTGTTTTCTTTTAACAACCTAACTTCCAGGGTCAGAGAATCATGAGTTTTTCACTTGGACAGAATGAATCCTCTGACATCAAGACTAGTGCATGGCTATAAATGTAAAGCCTATATCAGATTGCTTTCTGTCAGAGGCAGAGGGGAGGGAAGGGAGGAAGAGAGAGAAAAATGTAAAACTCAAAACCTTGCAAAAAAAATGATTAGTAAAAAAGTACCATTTGCATGTAGTTGAAAAAACAAGAAAAATAAATAAATAAATGAAATAAAAACTGAAAGAAACTAGGACTTATAAGAGGTAGATGAAATGATAACAGAAACAGTGCTTATTTTGTTTTTGTTTTTCCTACCAAGTAGTGTGCTCTTTGGACTAAGATGTTGATAGGAATTTGTAACCCAAAATAGAGATAAGGAAAAAAAAAACCTAGAACTTTAGAAGATTGTTTTGACAACTGATTAGTTGATGTGTTGGAGAGGGGATCTCTTGGAAAGAGTACAAATGATAGAAATTTTATCACAGTTGCAATCATGGGAATGGAAAGAAGATGCAAGGGAGGATCTATAAGACTTGGCAATTGACTGAATGTGAGGACAGAATCAAGGATGGAACAAAGGCAGGGAACTCAGCTAATTGGAAGGGTTGTCATGGCTTCAGCAGAAATAGGAAGCATGGAAAAGTGGTGACTTTAGGGCAGGACATGAGTTGTTCTGAAATGCCTTATGGAACACTGAGGTGAGGTCCAGCACGAAATTGGTGATTTAGAATTAGATTTTAGTACAAGGATTAGGATTTGTTATATAATTGTGGGAATGGCAATTCATGGGTCAAACTTGTTAGCCACAGGCTGGCCCAGGTCCACCTGCTTCTTATTCTCCTTGACATACTTCTTTTCAGTCTTATGGGTTTGCTTGTTGTTTCATGTAAGTGACTTTGCATTGTTCATCTCAGAATTTCTGCCTGTTTTTTGAGTCTGGAATACAACCTCATTTCTTACTCTTATAATTCATATCTTGTGGGCATGGGAGTAAGCTCCTGCAGAAGTACTGAGATGAGTGATAAAATGTAATGCACAGTTCACTGCTAATCAACTCTGTCAACAGGGAGTTTTGATTTGTCAGAGCAGAGTTTGGATGATGCCACATTTTATCAATTAGGCAGCTTAAAAGCTACAGAGAACTCCCTTAATTGTAACAAACCAAAGCTTATGTTCTTCATCCCATAAGAGCCCCTCTGGCTATACTTTGCTTTGTCCTCTGTCTCCCCTCATCTCTATCTGGTCTTGCACCCTTCCCATTCTTGATTGGGGATGGCCTGTCCTTCTTTGATCAGACAGGTTAGAGGAGGGTTCAGATCACTCATTCTGATGATCAAGGTTATTTAGGAAAAGAACATAGGCTTCCATCTTGGAGAGACCAGATGGAGAGTTGGACTCCCCCACTCCCTCCATGCAGGCCTGCATAATTTTCATCTTAGAGAAATATCATTAAATGTGCTTGTTATGCTAAATCTGTTTTTCTCTTTATTAAGGCCAAAACCTCTGGCAACTTTTGTCCTTGGGTCTCTGGAAAGATTAACACATTTATTTCCCATAGGCCAAAACTCAATGAGAATTTCTCATTTGGGGGAGTTTCCTTTTATAACTCATATTCTTGGAAAGCTGTCAAAGGAAATTTGACTAGAAAAGTTAAGTAGGAGTTCAGGTGCTCACTTAGTGATAAAGTCTCAGACTGAGCAAAGTGAAGAATTCAGGAGACAATGACTCTAGAGTTATGAGGGACATAAAATTAGGTTTATTTCCTTCAAAGGAGTGAGCTGAGTTCTGTTGGTATTCTCCCTCCTCAGAGAGGAAGTGGGAAGAAACAGACAAAATTTTACACAGGATCAGCTCATTATAGATAAGTTCCTATGAAAATAGGGCAAAACAGAAACGATTAACTCATTAGTTTAACTCTTTGCTAACATATTTTCTCCTTCACCATTCCCCACTCAAATAACTAACGCAAACTCTTTGGTTTGAGATAAGGTTGGTTCTTTCCTAGAACTGCTTCCTACTGGAAGGGGATGTAAAACTATCCCTGCCTAGGGGTATTGTTTGAGGAGAAACTCAGGTGCCTTTTCACTCCAGGGCAATTCTTGTACACATTTTCCCTTCATCATTAGAAATGATAACAGCTATTATTTATTTTAAAATTTTATCATTTATGTAACACATTGAAGTGAAGTCCAGAATGAAGTTGGTGATTTGGAATTAATTTCAGAACAACAATCCTGGGACCAGTTACTACCAAAATCCCTTACATTTTTCAGCATCACACTATTATTTCCATACATTCATACCCAGTGCCTGCTGTAAATCTGCGGGAGAGGAGGCAATTAAATTTGAATTAATAATGGCTGTTAGCTTTCAGATGTCTTCAAGACCAATAGTTCCAAGTACTCAAGAGGCTTACAGAAATACTTTGGATTTTGGAGAATGAACAAAAAAAGAAGATGCAACTTTTATTCCAAAATTGTGAATCCAACTGGAAAAGCCTTTGAGTTGGACTACAGTTATAGTCAAAATGACCCAGTAGGGTCCCTTTCACTTTACCCACAATGAATCCATCCCTTGAACCTTAACAGGTATTTGCTGGTTTTGGAAGTTGTTCATTGGCATACTCACAAAATATGTACTAAACTAAGTATTGCTCAGGGTCTAATGACCCAGAGGAATATCTAGTGTCTGACTCTGCAAGGTTAATACCAAACCTTTGGACCAGCTTCTAAATTCTCAGTTTCTCTTGATCTGTACAGCTAGTAAAGATTATAATATTTACATCGCCCCAGGAGATATCAAAATTGAAGGGCTATCTGCTTAAGTCCATCAATAAATTTAGTGGAATCTTCAAAGTCAGTCAAATTTTTCTGTTTTCCTATGATAGATTAGTCATGGAGAAAGGGACAAAGACTTTAGTTGATCCCCCCTTGGGGATTTTTCCCTTAGGAGACAGATCTTAACAGAGGTGAGCTTTTGGGAGATGGGGAAGAAGGAAGAAAAAGGAAGAAAAAGGGTCTTGTTTGAGAATGGCTAATAGGGGGTTGGGAGCTGAAGGATCTGGTGACGTGGAAACAACAGCTAGCAAGAACTTAGTATAACCTTGTGGCTATAGGAAAGTTGTTCTCTGCTTCCCTTGTCCTAAGTAAATTGAAGGAGGCTTTAGCCTTAATTAGTGGTACAGACCTTGAAACTGGAATTTCCCCTCTACTGGCTTCCCAGAAGGGAGAGGAGTTGGCCAGTGCCAACATCCAGCAGAAGTTCCCAAATAGTCCTCCATTCCCAAGGGAATCTGCACCCAAACAAACACCCAAGCTTATCCTAAGTTGGAAGGAGGATAACCCAAATACGGCAGAGGCATACAACAAACCCAGGCCTTCTGGAATTAAGTCAATGTTTTTTCTCCAGGAACCAAAATGATAAGGTCTAGAGTTGAACAGTCAGAAGCAACGACCCCATAGTTACGAATGGCATAACATTAGGTTTATTTCCTTCAAGCAGTTTGAACCCTCCCTCCTCGGAGGACGAGGCAAGTAACGCATAGAAACAAGATTTTACCCAGGACAAGCTCGTCATAGCTAAGTGCCTTAAATTGAAAAACCGAGCACAAAAAAGTCACGATTGGCGCATTCGTTTAATTCTTTGTTAACATTTTCCCTTCATTATTTGGAAGAATAGCTATCATTTATATTAAATGTTTATGCTGTATATATATACACACACACACACACATATATACATACATACATACATATATATATGGCATCTCATGTTATTCTCATAACAACCTTGTTACAGTTACTATTATTATCCCTATTTAATGGGATGAGGGAACTGAGGTGAGACAGAAGACCGCGTGCGATGGCCCGCGCTGGGGGCGCGGCGGCAGTCGGGCTCGGGGCTCTCCGGAGCCCTTTCCCGGCCTTCCTAGGCTCGGCGGGACTTGCAACTTTGTGTGGAGCGCCGGCATTCCGCGCTCATTTCCCCCCGGGCGGCCCGGGGCGCCGGGCCGGGCGCAGCGCCTCTCCGTAGGGCGCTTGGCCGCCGATAAGTGACCGCGGGGCGGTTTGTAATTCGTCCCGGTGAGTGTAGGCCCCGGCGGCCGCGCGGCCGAGGAGGGCTCCAGGGTGAAGGGCGCGGCTTCGGCCGGCGGCAGAACAAAAGCGCGGCCCGGGGGGGGGGGAGGGGCGGGGCCCGGCTCCACAAAGGAGCGCGTGGTCAGGAAACGCACCGCGCCGGCGGCGGAAGGCGCCGGGGCACCGCGAGACTTCCCGGCCGCCCGCTCGGCTCGCCGCCTCTGCCTCAAGTCTCGCGACGTCCGGCGGGGGGAGGGGAGGCCGAGCGAGAGCTGCCGACTTCCGGCTGCTTCCAGCCCGGGGCGCGCGGCGGCCGCTCGCTGCTTTCCCTCTCGGCGCCCCGGGGCCCGCGGGGCGGCGCCGCCCCCCGCCTCGGCCCCCCGGGACTCGATGAGGCACAGCCTGACGAAGCTGCTGGCGGCCTCGGGCGGCGGCTCCCCGGCCCGGAGCGGCAGCCCGGCGCCGGCGCCGTCCCCGGCCCTGGGCTGTCTGCGCCTCCCGGGCCTGGGCCGGCTGGCGGCCGGGGAGGAGAGCGGCGGCGGCGGCGGCGGGGACGAGGAGGAGGAGGAGGGGGACGGGCCTCCGCGGCGGCCTGCTGAGGAGAAGATGGAGGAGGAGGAGGAGCCTCCCGCGGCCGCCGCAGCCGCCGCCGCCGCCGAGGAGCCGGAGGACATGGACTTTCTGTCGGGCCTGGAGCTGGCCGACCTGCTGGACCCGCTGGAGCCGGGCCTCAGCTCCCCGGGGCCGCTGTCGTCCGGGGGCGGCTCGGACCTGTGGAAGGGCGACGACGACGACGAGATGGCGGCCGCGGCCGCCGAGATGCAGCGCTTCTCCGACCTGCTGCAGAAGTTGGTGAGCGGCGGCGGCGGCGGCGGCCCCGGCGGCCCCGGCCCGGGTTCGGGCTCCAGCGCGGGGGGCGACGGCGGCGGCGGGGCCGGCGGCGGCGCCTGCGCGGGCCCGGGCGGCGGCGGCGAGAGGAGGCGCAGGAAGAGCCCCGCGGCGGCGGGCGAAGGCGGCAGCGGCGGCCCCGGCCCGGCCCGGAGCCCCCGCAAGGCGGCCGCCGCCGCGGCCCGCCTCAACCGGCTGAAGAAGAAGGAGTACGTGATGGGGCTCGAGAGCCGCGTCCGGGGCCTGGCCGCCGAGAACCAGGAGCTGCGGGCGGAGAACCGGGAGCTGGGCAAGCGCGTGCAGGCGCTGCAGGAGGAGAGCCGCTACCTGCGGGCCGTGCTGGCCAACGAGACGGGCCTGGCGCGGCTGCTGAGCCGCCTGAGCGGCGGGGGGCTGCGCCTCACCACCTCCCTCTTCAGGGACGCGCCCGCCGGCGACCACGACTACGCGCTGCCCCTGGGCCAGCGGGGCCAGGACGCGCTGGAGGACGAGGACCCGGCCGGAGGAGTCTGCCTCCACGTGGACAAGGATAAGGTGTCGGTGGAGTTCTGCTCGGCCTGTGCCAGGAAGGCCTCGTCTTCTCTTAAAATGTAGGGTCAAGTAACCTGCTCTTTATCCGTGTTTACCCCCTTCAACTCCCTCACACCATGTCAAAACACGTTAGTGGGACATCTTCACTGGACACATTTCAGAGAAGAAAAGTAATAATGAATCATTAAGTGTTTAGCTAAAAAGCATGAATGTGACACAGTAACCGACTCTAATGATAACATGTGACTATTAAATTTCTCTGACAGTTTCTTTTTTAGGTGATTTCCTCCCTGCCAGGCTCCGTTGTAGGGGTTACAGAACAGTCCTACCGCCTCACAACCTGGTAAGGATCCATCTCTTCCCCTAAAAAGCTCATGCACTGCTGGTTAGTCTACTTTAATGGGCAAACATACACGATTGTTTGTAATGGGGGATTTAAGGCAAAACGAAAACATAAAAACAAACAAAAAAGAAAACATAATTGGGGCCCTGTCCACCCTGGAAACAGACTTGTGCTGGCCACTAGTGTGTTTTAAGATGCTTCCTCTGATAAACAGCTGTTGATGTGTGTGCCCTTGTTCAAACTTATTTGTACCTAGCTGTTCTGTCCCCAGTGTGGACATGGCCTTCGATGACATCGTTCCAACTGTGCAGTGAAACCTGCTTATAGCCATACAGTTTGGACACAGTGCAAAAGGTGAAGTTGAATGAATGGAAGTTCCAGTTGTAGCAGGTGCAAATTGGAATTCCAGTTGGAGTGCAATTTTGCAGGGGTTGGCTGTAGGATTAAATTCTGTTGTACTTTTTTTAAACACTTTGAGTATCTGGGGCATGAACAAATATTCTGTAGTTGTTGTAATAGAGATGGTAAAATCTCTTGAATATTCAGGAATGCCTCTTAGTTTCCTCTATAAGATATATAAACTTAATACAGGCTCTTTAGATTACAGATCTAAATATCAATATTAGAGAATTGGAAATAATATGCATACCAGACTCCTATATTCAGTTTAAAATAAAAACAGCCATTGAGAAGAGTAATAACGTTTAAATAAAAATGTTTCTTTGAGGACCAGCACAGTGATTCAGTCACTGAATATGAATGAGTTGTTGAATATCTTTATTTTGTTGTATCAAAATTTATAGGTTAAATTTGTGTCTGTACCATTAGAGATTTTAAAGATGGCTAAATGAATGAAAAAATGTAAAGTGAGGTTTCACAAAGGATGAATTTTAGTATTCAAATTATAAAAAACTAAGATATTGGTCTCCTTTTTAATATAGATGAAGATTTTGGTGATAACTAACCAGTGAGGTTAAAAAAAAAATCTAAAAATAAAGAAGCTTTTTTTCCTTAGCTGGGCTTCTCTAGTTAGTGTCCTTTGGGTACACTATATATCTATTGGCATTAGCAGGACTATAATGTACTAAAATAGAAAAAAAAAGATTGATATTCTTTGTGAAACATCACTGTTTGATAAAGTACACGTGTATTTAGCATCCTTGTTTTTCTTTATGCTAAAGTGGATACAGCTGTTGGGGCAGAAGAGACGGGACCAGCTGCTGGCCACATTTCCTGCTTTATTTTAAAAGGTAGTATAAGAAATGAGGAAAAAGAGGTAATATCAGGGCTTCTGCTGTCTTTTTATTTTAAAATTGTGCACAATTAAAAAGTTAATTCCAGCAGTCCAAAGATGTAGTTAACTTTCATTTAACATCTTTTTTTGATTTGTAAATGAAATCCTTTTTTTTTTTTTTTTTTGCACAACTGTAAATGTTTTGTTGCTGGAGAATAAGGTATTTGAGACTTAATATTGGTCTCTGGTTTGCAATTATGCATCACAACATATTTTGTAAAATCAATCGTCTACTGCACTTGAGCATGAATGGGCAATAGCTACACTTACAACATGAAATGATGACTCTGCTTATACCTAAGAGCAGGATTAAGTCCCCAAAATGCAACTGCATGGATTTTTAGTGCCTACTGAATCATACATATATAAACCAAAATTAGTTGGAAAATTATTTGAAACAGTGACTAACTTGTGATAATCTTTATGGAATATGTTAAAAATGTAGCTTTGAAACAGAAGCCTTGAATTGGAATTTTAACTAACAATACTTGAATATTTTGTATATATATTTCTTTGTATATAATTTTGTGCAGTACCAATGATAATAAGAATATGGTGTCATAATAAAACCAGGTTTGTTGATCTTTCAGTTATGGGCTCAAAGAATTTGTTCATCTCTATCCTTACCTTAATGTTGGAAAGAAACAGGAATGGAAATCAGGAAAATGTTGATTAGAGTTGGCTTTGGGTCTTAAGCAGTTAAGTGTTCTGGAAACAGTAAGTGTGGTGTTTTTTCTAACAACACTATGTCCTCTTATTGATAAATCAACATAATTCTTGAATTGAGACTTGGGGCTGGATAATGCAGGGGAAATATTGATTAAAACTTTCAGAATTGGAATGCTGTTTGTCTAGTCACCACACACCATTGGAATTTTTGCTTTGCAAAAAAGTCATTTTACAAATGACAGTATTTGGAAATAGTTTTACAAAGAATTTTAAATGTGGAAAAAAGCTGAAGATACTTTTAAAAGCTGCTTATTTTAGGTTCCTTGTGTTCTATTAACTGTCCCTTACTAGTTTCCATTTCATTCCTTTTTCCTGATTTTGATGACTTAAGTGTTTTTTGTGTCATTTATTACATCAACTTCATGTCCTTGTTTTCACATGGTAATCACTTGTTTTTTAGAACCAGCAAAAGGTGTTAGTAAATAATGGTCATATTTATATGTAAACACATTTTACTATAAATGTTTGGGCTTCTTAATCTTAGAACAAACTGATTACTTTCATTGTGTAGTAAGTAGACTATCCTAACACATGTCCTCTCTTCTTGTTGTTAATTAAAACAGTTATGATTATTAATATAAAGCTGTTGTCTTACTTTTTCTATGAATGAGTAGTGTGGATTAAAAAAAGGCATTTTGGAGTACAATAATCTTGATTTGGAAAATAGTTACAGTTTGCTTTTTTATTGTGAAATAATGAACATTTTGGGATAAAGGAACTTTTTCTTGATGGTTAGCATTTTGCAGTTTCTTACATTATACGTAGTAAAGTTATATAAACTTTAGTATAAATGGATGTTTATTTGTACGAAAGGGAAAAAATAATCAGTGCTCATTTTAAAAAATTTATCTTAATGAGACAAGCATGCAAATATCAAATGAATTATATAAGATATTGCTTTACATGTCCAACTCCATCACCAAATTAAAAAAAAATCAAAACCTAGTCAGTTGAAATCTCATGTGTAATCAAACCAATTTGTTAAGATTTTTTTTTTGAATTAAATGTGCATTCTATAATCATTGAATTAATCTCTCTTTCTTCTCTTTAAACAGCTTAGCAGTGTCTGCAAAAACGAATCTTTTCCTACAACCTGTAACTGACTGTGGACTGATGGTAACAAAGTAGTTGTGGGAGCCATATCGGTCACAAATTTTGGCATCTGCTGAAAAATGAATGCCATTTCAAGCCCCCAAATTACTTCTATACTGATTTCACTTTCCTGAAGTGGAGATTTGAAAAGATTCTCTGGAATCCTTGAAAGACTTAATAGAAACACATGAGAACAATGGGTTAATTTTTGGATAAAATGTTCTTGTCTTTCAGAGGAGTCATAATTGAGTTCTTTGCAGTACCCTTTAAAATTGGAACTGCCCTTTGGACAAGAGAATTATATATTACTTTATCTAGTACTTTTCAGTTTTCTTTTTTTAGCAAGGGAAAACAGACTAGAGAATTAATAGTTCTTAAAATAGAATTAACAGTCCATCAATGGTTCTAAGATGTACATAATTTGTGCTCACTTAACTGTGTGTAATATGACAGTCTTTGTGAAGCTGATGCATTAACTTTGCTGAACTCAGTAAAATAATTAATGCAAAGTTCAGTATTTAAAGAGCAGTCCTATTGTAGATGTTAAATTGTTTTGTTTTCATATTCTTGGAGGAATTTTGGTTGGTAAAATGTGTGGAATTATCTTATATAATTGAGACGCTACACAGGCAAGAAATAATGGATTTCTTTTTTCCTATTATGATTAATTTGATAATGTTCAGAGTAATTTGAAGTTTCTAATAACTCTTGTATTAGTTTTTATTCACTCTTTCATGTGTCAAATGGTCTGTTATGTAATAGCTTGAGCATTCTGGATTTGGGAAGTGCCTTGCTTTGAAGCCAAATGGTTTTTATGCCACCTAACATTTCCCCAGCTTATGAATTATTAGAGCCTCAGTAAGATTTCAACAAGTTTTACTTACTAGATAGTCCTGTCTCCTCTTCCCCAACCCCTTCCCCTCAGTCTGTGGGATTTATATTAATAAGTATAT
Organism: Macrotis lagotis; assembly: GCF_037893015.1. Classification (NCBI taxonomy): domain Eukaryota; kingdom Metazoa; phylum Chordata; class Mammalia; order Peramelemorphia; family Peramelidae; genus Macrotis; species Macrotis lagotis. The sequence continues at coordinate 815,076,144 of NC_133658.1, read as the reverse complement.
GTTCTTATTTTCAAACTAGTTAGATTCTGTCATGCTAGATAGCTTCCTTGAGTTACAGTAAAAATACAGTTGGATTCAGGGGATAAGTTCTTTCTTGATCAAGATTAAATTCCATAAATATCTTTGTATTGAAGGAAACAGTCAAAACTTAATTTAAATCTGTTCATTGTCTTGTTAATTGCAGTGGAGGAGTCTTAGCAAGAATTAGATGAATGCCTAGGGAATTCTGAAGAGCATTTCTGGCTCTATCCAAGTACAGTGTTGATAAAGCAGAGCCTCTTTCTGCCATTATTACTCATGGGGTTATGGACCTGTATTATTCCAAACATTGGCATAGTCCCTCCTGGGTACTAGAGAATTTTTTTTTTTTACCAGATAAAACACGTATTTAGGAGTTGTATGTTTCATTGCTTTGGAGCTGTGGAATAGAGGTCCCTGCTATAAAACCTTGATATATATTACGGAATTTTAGAGGTACAAAACCTTTAGAGATCTTTGGGGGGGGGTTGTTTGTTTTGTTTTTTAGATTTTTCAAGGCAATGGGGTTAAGTGGCTTGCCCAAGGCCACACGGCTAGGTAATAAGTGTCTAAGGCCAGATTTGAACTCAGATACTCCTGATTCCAGGGCCGGTGCTCTCTAGCCACTGCACCACCTAGCCACCCCTCCTTTAGAGATCTTGATGAACTATTAATTTGTAATAAGGTTAGAAAGTATTTCTTCCCAGGCCCACTGTGAATCTGTAGTTTGAGGAATCTTGGAAATTTGTCATATTCCAGGGACCTTGTTTTGTTTTTATTATATACTATACAATAAGTAGAATGTATTCATAAGTCATATTTAAAAATCAGTACTTTAAGGAGAGTCATCGGGAGCATTAATTGTTGATGAACAATAATGTGAAAAAATAATTGGTTGTTTACATTTTGGATAAATTGAGTTTTGTTATTTATACATCTTTTTTCTCTGATGTAATTTCTTAAATGGCTGCCACCTGTGAGATTTCTCTGAGCTGGAATTATTTTTTTTTCTTTTTTTCCCCTTTGAATTGATATAGGACTAAGAACATATAAATGACAAAACATTTTGTGCTTCAGTTTCAACTTAAGATTTTTTTTTTGAATCTTGAAAAATTGGAATGAAACCAAATTGAAAACATACTGTAGCCACTGGAATTGTTTTGAAGAGTATAAATTGTAAATTTCAGCTAAATTATATTTGGCCTCTAATGTTTTAGTTAATTGCAGTGTGCAAATTATTGGTAGCCTCAAAGCAATATTATGACACTTGTAGATATTGCATCTTTCCTTGACTCAGAATTGAGTAACTTGGGTTATGATTAGAGTTTAATGCAATCTGATCTCTTTTGTCGAGGTAGCAGTGATAATTTTCATACTACTAATTGTAAAGCAATATGCTGTAAGAAACATTTGAGAACAAATATTAGAAAATAGGTCACCATTTAATAAAATATGAGAAATTGTAACTGCTTTATGTGTAAATTTAAAAAATGAATACAATTCAAAATATTAAAAATTTTGAACCAACATTTGCAGTTTGTGAAACAAGAAAAAAAACTTTTAAATTCATGCAAACAATTGTTGAGCACTGATTTAATGCAAGACACTGTTGGAACCATTAAGAGAAGACACAAATGTGTAAGACATAAGAAGGCGGCAGCAATGTAGGAAAGTTTTTAAATAATTTGAATAGTTTTAAAGATGGTTTTAATTGATTTACCAGGTAGTTCTGCCAGTTTCATACTTTGTCAATCATGGTCTAGACTTAAAATGGTATCATGCCCATGTTATGAGAAAATATCCTGGCAAATAAAAACAAGACAACTAAAAATGAATTAGCTTTCATTAATCTTAAAAAAACTCCCTTTAAAAAAATCAAATTCTCAATCTTTCTGACTCTGGAATGTTTCCCTTTTACTAGAGCTTCAATTTTTCACTTTTATTTGAAGATTCTGCCTCCTGTACTACCTTACAAATTTACATTAATTATTCTATATAAACAGCATTAGTACAGAAGAAAACTAACTGTTTAATAACTGTCCCTATTATGCAGTAATAAAAATCTGCTGAGGGGCTAGAAAATTGAGTAACTCTGACCTCCAGTGGCAGGGTGGAGAATATACTTGTCCTTAATGTGAATGTAATAATCGTATGTGTCATGAAGCTGTTAAACAGACTGAAAATTTGAGATTTGAGAAAATGTTATTTGAAAGATGGATTGTTCTTTTGTACTCTAGAAGATAGAAATTTGTAGGAAGCATATTTTGACTTCACCTAAATTTAGTTGGTCTGCCTCAGCAACCTCCTATGATTATATCATTCTTTTCGGTAGGATTAGTAAACTAGATGGATCTCTCAGACCTCTTCCAATTCTTGGGGTAAGACTGTTAAAAGCTATAGAAACAATTTGAGTAGAAGTTTGTAAATGTTAAAGGCTACATAGTGTTCCCTAGTTTTCTCAAACTTTTTAAAAAAAATAATTTAATGGTAGCTTGCTCTCTAAACTTAATGTGATCTATGCCATTTATTTTTGAAAGGGATCATAGGACTTAGTAACTTGGCAACCTTTAGATAATTGGTATTCAGAAATAGTGTTTCCTAACTTGAAGCACTGTTTTTGATGTGCTAGTTTCAGGTAATAGATATAAAGTCACAGCAAAATTGCAATAAGTACAATTTTATTTACTTATTTGTTGGTTAACAGTATCTTATTTTTACATTATTTTATTCTTTTAGCTCTGTACTTGATTTGTTTTGAATATTCTGTAATTGAAAGCCAGGTTCAGGTAATTCAAATGCTTTTATGAGTACTTCATACTGTTTAGAACCGAGGTATGCTGCAAACATAGTCTGCAACATTATGGGAAAGGCCATCTTTCTAAAGGCAGGTCGAGAGACTCTGATCCAGTAGGTCCAAATGTTTCCTCTCTCTGGTAGTGGAGCTGAGCTATACCTTAAAAAAAAAAAAGAAAAACAGTGAGATTGAATATATTTACAAAATTCTGGCAAACTAATTTGTTCTGAAAATAAGAAATCTTATTCTGATGTTTCAGTTGGGTCTTGGGTAGAGTACCTTTGGGTCTTTCTTGAAAGCTATGCCCCCAGTGCATAAAATTCCAGGTTCTACAGAAACCTTTTCAAGTGTGAGAGTGACTTTAATGATAGATTGGAGAGTTGTGTGCCATAGAACTTAGAGAGGAAGGGCTAGTCTACAAATTGGTGAAACTATTTTAAATTATTAATTTATAAGACCAGGACTTATGTTTAATAGACTTTAACATAATTTTTTTCATTTTAAAAAGTTAACATTTTGTAAAAGAAGCTTAGTTTTAAAATGAAATTTTGATATCTAGAACACAGTCTGGTCAACTAAATGATTCTCAAATCTAGCAGTTGCCCAACAGGACTATTAAGATGAACGATTTTTTTTTAAACAGGGTGACAGAATGTTGAAGTTTTATAAGAAAAAACAGCAAAGCCAGATCCTTCTGAAATTTAATTTGATGCCCTTCCCAAAATGAATGTTAATTTTTAATTGGGACTGAGTTTTTTTTAACGGTTTTGATAGGGTAGCTAGCAATTGACAAATAGTAGAAAGAATGTAACAAACATACCTGGCTGCCAGAGCACCATTTATTGGTATGGCCAAAACAGCAGGGTAGAGACCACCGATTATCAGACCTACCAATCCACCTCTTATAACAGTACAGACTTCACAGTTTAGATCACCTAGAAAATAAAACTATTTGTTTTCTGGAATGAGGAGTTCAAGACAGGCATACAATAGAGATGTCAAAATATAAAACAGCTTCAATGTGCAAGATGATTGCAGTTGATGCTACTTCACCATCAACTGTATTTGACTATTGCAATTGTTTAAAAAAGTTGATTTAAACGATATTAACTATAATGATGTAACTTTAATTTCTGAAAGTTTTCAACAAATATAAAAGTTATAGTTAATGTCTATTTTCAAGTTTTCAGGCAGAAGTATAAGGGATAACACATGGTCCAAGTAAGTGTCCTTCCCCTCCCCTTCTGCCATTTAAATACTATTCAAAATTCTGATCATCTAATTCATTTAACCAATCACATGAGACTTTAGGGTTTGTAGTGTCATCACTATATAATCCAAGATTATTAAATAAAGAGAATAGTCAATCCCAAATCAAATGGAAGTGCAATTTAAAATCCCATCTCTCTGATGCCATATTAAGCGCTTTCTTCGCTTATGCTTGTTGTCCACTTCCTCTAATTATCTTAGTAATTTATAGTAGTCTTAAAGCTATTTTTTTTTTGGCAAGTGCAGTATTACCTAGCAGATTCAAGAGTTTGGAGCGCGAGATGTAGAGATAAGGACAGACAGCTACTCTGAAAGCACTTGGATTCAAGAACATTCAATTTACAAGAGCAAAATGGTCAATGTACTTTGTGCCCCTAATCTATTTCTCCTTTTTTTTTAAGCATTAAATACTAAGCACAATAAGAAGAGACTTGATCAGGCATGTACCCTAAATCAACTACTAAGTATTCTGTCTGATATCCAAAATGATTATGTAGCTTTTTACAAGGAAGCATTAATTTTTAAACTTGCAACCAAGTTGTCCTCCAATTAAGGAACAATTTTTCAATGAATTCTACAGAGCCGAACTTAGAATAGATATTATACAAAGTTATGGCAGGTTTTTAAAAAGTTAAAACAGAATTCTTGGAAATATTAAAATGTACTTTACCTGAACTCAAAGGTAAACTTACAACACTGTTGTAAGTTATGTAGGCTGACAAAAATGGAAGAACAGCCATTGGCAAAGCTGATGTTATTCGAGCTTGTGTCACATTTAAGATGCGTCGGAAAAAACTGTTTGCTATGAGGCCACAAAATGCTGCATTTAGTCCAACATATACTGATCCAGTCATAAGTAAGTTCCTAAGAAATAAGAGAAATCATTGTTGGAACTTTTTTTTTCCATACACTATTATAAATAGGTTGTGTATTTTTGTAGAACAAGCCTTTTGGAAGATGTCTAGAAAATCAGATTCAGTGCAATTGCTAGTTGTACTTTCCCTTCATTTTTTGGTTTTTAAAACAAGTTTATAATTCTCTATTGAAGCTAGATTTGAGAATATAATGGAGTTAGTAACTAGCAGTGTGGACAGGGAGGCAAATATTAATAGGTTTTATATTAGAGAAGATGGAGCTGCTAGATGATAACAGTGGATAGAGTGCTGGGCCTGGAATCAGGAAGACTCATCTTCGTGAGTTCAAATCTGGCTTCAAACACTAATTGTGTGACTTGAATGTGGGCAAGTATGCCTCAGTTTACTCACCTGTAAAATAAGCTGGAAAAGGAGCTGGCAAACTACTTTAGTATCATAACCAAGAATACATCAAATTGGGTCACAAAGAAAGAACTGGGACATAACTGAACAATTTAAAGAAGACAATTGGGTTTGAGAGCCTAAATGTCACCCATGATACCCTTAAACAAAACATTTTACTTTTAGGAGTCATTTCATAAGAATTGTCTAATAGGTCACTAGAACTAGGGTTGGCTTCTTTTGGGGGAGTTATTTTAAACCCTAAAGAAATGAATTGTTTGAATAAAGAATAATTTTTCTGTCAAACTGAGAATAACCTCAGAATGTGAGCATTGGAAAATTTAAAAGTATTTTGACTAATATTTTCTGTCTCTTCATCCCCTAGAGATCACAGAACTAGCAAAATCTTCTTTCCTAGTACTGTCATACCAGGATCCCCCTATCATTTGGTTTAGGGAACTAACTTTTAGTTTTCATTTTAATGATAGCTCTGGAATACTTAAGTTCTGAATACATACAGTTAATTTCTAGAGTACTGATGTGAACCGTCGCCATTTAGTCAAAGAAGGGTGAAGAATTCAAGTGCTGCCCTTTTCTGTGGCTTATAGAGGTCATATGCTCTAAGGGTTAGCATTAAATATTTGGGACTTTACTTGGTTACACCGTCTAGAGTTGGACCCTTCCCCTCCATCTCTTCCAGTTTCACCAAATGGTTAATATTTTCATGGAAGACGATGGTCCTAGCTGGTCCATCATGAAGTCTTTGTTCGAAGATTGAATATATTCTTTTCCTGTTAATGCTTTTTGTATCTTTCATCCATGTTGCCTTTTTCTGTGTCTATCTACCTCAATAGATTACCAGGGGATAGGAAAGAATTGGGTTTAGATAACAAAGTTTTTGCTGATTTTCTGTAACCTTTACATTTTAAGGATTAAAAAATTGTTTTCTTGGCAGGGGGTTTTATATTCCTTTCACTGGATGAATAGTAATCCATCCTATTTTAGGTAACTCTTGTCCCTGTCCTTCTATAAATCATTCATTTAGTCTACCTGTCCAAATAGAAGCTTTACCCTACTGTTTTGTGCATACCATTGTAATAGCCATCCATTATTCCTATATGACCAACCTACTCCCTTTTCCAAGACCTTGACAACTATATGTTGCTTAAAATGAGAAAGATTTAACAAGCTAAGATTACTTCTGTACAACTATATAGAAATACACATTTGCTGCCAACTGAATGACTTCTAACAGATAGTTAACATGAAACTACCAGTAACCAACAACTCTAGGTTTCTTGGATGATTTGCCTTACTGAAAGCTCTTAATTTTGGCTCACCATTGAACAATTCTGCAAGGTTTATGACAGACTTCAACTCTATTGCCAACTGATTTTTTTTAAGTACCAGTTATATTTGGAATGTGATAGTGCAGAATTTTAAAAAGTATGTAACTTGAGTCCATATTTAACATGACAATACTAATTTTATATAATCAGTTGAAATTTAATTTTGTGTGTGTGGGTGTGTGTGTGTCCAAAATGCTGATTATTCTATCATCTATATATTGCTACCTCTAAGATTTTCACATAAACTAGTGTTCTACTGTGCAAGGAAGGGCCTGAGTATGGAAAAAAAAGGAACTCAACTGGGGGATTAAAAAAAAAAAAAAAAGGCAAACCATATGTAAGGATATTGGTAAACATAACCTGGCCAATAATTTTTAGTCCCTCTAAAAACTGCCTCAGATTAAATCAAACTTACATTAACTTTTATTGTATCTGAGATTATATATATATCTTGCTAATTGGTAAGTAGGAAGTTGACAGATGTCTACATTCAGAACTGAAGAATTATGAAAATGATCCATCTGGTTATAATATGTACATATAAAGCATGTACATATCAAATAAGCTTATCTTACTGATCCGATTCTGGAAGTTGTTTCACTTTTTTGGCTATGATTTCATTGATTCTTAATCTTCTGTCCATATTTTCTTGATTATGTTCCATCTTGAGACCTTAAAAAGTAGAAATCACAAGATTATTTCTCAGTAATTTCTAACCTAGGACCCAAGCAAAACAAATGCTGTACTAATGATAACCAAATATCTGACTGAAAATTTTATCCTGAGACAATTACCCTTAGGACAGGTGAGTTTGCATTCATTTTTAAGCACTTAGGACCTAGTCCTAAATCTAGATAATAAATTCTTTCATAAGAAAGATGTGATAGCAAAACACCCTCAAATAGGAGTAGAAGTGAATATTCATGACAAAAGGGGAGAAAATAATACATCTTGGAATCTTATAAACTTAATTGGAAAGGATCTCAACCAGTAATATAGTCTTAACCAATCCCTAAAGTGGACTACCTACCATGATGCATCCAAAGTAATCAGTATAACAATGACTTAAAAGTTTGAGGGGCAAGATTTCCAGTGATAGAGAACACAACATCTTTTAGGCAGCATATTCTACCTCATATCTCTAACCTTTAGCAAATGTTTTGTTGTAATAAGCCAACTTCCCACCTACTGCTTCATGATTTGCCAATTAAGACTATGTAACTGGAATTCTACCTGATCATTCTTCATATTCTTGAAAATAGATGTAATCTGCAACCTAAGTTCCCTTTCCTTTAGGCCAAACGTTTCCAGTTTCTTCCCCCCCCCCCCTTCATATTCCAGTCCTCCAAACCTTAGACCTACAGTAAAGCTCCTAGAATTGAATACCTGACACGTAGGCTACCAAGATGGCCTGGCAGGATCACGTTCCCTTTTTCTGGATACTATGTTTTTACTAATCAAATCTGAGGAGGTGCTAACTTTGGGGATGTTAAGCCATACTGGGGAGAGTGCTGGTCTTGGGAGTCAGGATGACTTGGTTACACAACAGCCTCAGATAATTTCCTTGCTGTATCATTGACGAAAATCATTCAGCCTCAGATTTTTTTACTTGAAAAAATGGGGATAATGGTTATATGCCCCCTGCCAAGATTTGCTGTGAGAATCAAATGAGAATTTATGTAAAATTGTGGTGCAAATGTCAATTCGTTGTTTGAGGCTTTGTCAAATGCACCTTTGTGTTGAAATTCATGTAATAACATTTTAAAAGTGAAAATGAAGCATGTTCTATAACTGAAACCACAGCGTTGTGCTTGAAATTGAATGCAAGCTCACCTAGCTTTCAAAGAAAACTGCACCCTCCCATTTTGTCCTAATTCTTCAGTTGTTCTGATCCATATCTGGCCACTGGACCCAGATGGCTCTGGAGGAGAAAGTAAAGCTTGATGCCCTTGCAAAGCTCTCCTCATTTAAATCCAGTTCTCTGGAATGTCATGGCATCACATCTTGGATGTCATGGTCCTCTTCAAGAATAATCACCACCAGCAATTTGTACCAGTTGTGGATGTGAAAAGTAAATTTTTAGAAATGATTTCCTTAAAAGTGTTTACATATAAATATTTGGTTCTTACAGACTAAACAAGAGGAATGACTTCCTAAATCTATATAATGCACTAATGCTTGCAAAAATGCTATATAAACATCTCATTTTATCCTGTACATCCTGGGAGTAGGTGCTAGTATAATTCTCATTTTGCGGCTGAGAAAACACTTTAAATCAAAATTGTTGGCAAGATTAATTGACTCACCCAGGGTCACAGCTATTTTGAGAAAGAATTTGAATTCAGGCATTCCAGATTCCCAATCCAAAGCCAGTGGCAGCTAGCTGCTTCATTTATACCATCAAATGACAGCTGGGTAGATTCTAACCCAAATGTTCTGAATTTTAACACTGCTCTTTTCACAGTTCATTAACAGTACCTTAGTATCAGAATAATATCAACAGAAAACAGAATACTATCTGATGTCTGATGTAGACCAAATGTAAAGAGGATTTAAGTGATTCCTATATGCAAAATGGACTGCTAATTACTGGGCTCACAAACAGAAAAGCAAAGCAGTCTCTGTTGTAAAGCAATACATATTTTAACAGGACATCTGCAACATCATTGTACACTATGTAATGTCTTGGTTCAGATCAGATCACAACTCTTATTACCATTTAGACCTAGTGGTAGCTAGCTCACCCATGGTATGAGTGCTGGACATAAAATCAAGAACATCGAAGTTCAAATCCAGCCTCAGATACTACATTACCCATGCAAGTCACTTAAGCCTCTGGCCTCAATTTATCCATCTGTAAGATAAAATGAGACTTAAAAGCACTTTGCAAATCTTGTAAATGTTAGTTAACTATTATTACTCTATAATTTATATTATGATCAGTGATTTGCAACTGGTAAGGTTTTTCTCAAGAATGAGGTAGGAAAGGGGTAGCTAGATGGCTCAATGAATGGAGCACCAGCCCTTTAGTCAGGAGGATCCACATCAGGAGGAATTTTAAAGGAAAGTAAGAGGCAAAACTCAGTTCTGAAGGAGGGTCTCAGGCTAACTTATTCTCCCTTACCACAATAGTCAATATTGATAGTCACTGTGCCACCTAGCCACCCCAAGATACATTCTTTATAGGAACTAAATGAAAGCTTAATATTGACATTCTGGAAAATAGGGTGTTTAAATAAGTTTGATAATGACTGCACAAGAACATAATGATAACATAACAAAAATTTGAAGATGCAGCTAAAGCTGTCCTTAAAGGGGAAAAATTATCTCTTAAAACAGATGACAAAATTCTAAAAAGGAATTAAAGCATGAAACTTTAAAACTTAAATTCACTAAGAAATCCAAAATGAAGACATGTTAAAAATTGGGTAAAAGAAATTTTAAGAAGACCAAAATAAATAATTTATAAACAGAGGGAAAATAAAATAGTTCTAGAAGCATAGCTCTTGGACCCCTGAGTTGGTCTGCAAAATCCTTTTAGGTCAGTGGAGTCAAATTTACCTTCAAAATAATACTGTTAATTTCTAAAATGACTTGATATAACCAATAAAAACAAAATCTCTTTGGAAAATCGTCAAAACTTTAATTTTTTTACTTTTTTTTATTTAGGGGAGTGGGGTTAAGTGACTTGCCCAAGATCACACAGCTAAGCAATTAAGTGTCTGAGGCTGGATTTGAATTCAGGTTCTTTTGACTCCAGGACTGGTGCTCTATCCACTGCAACTAGCTGCCCCAGTCCTCAGAAATTTTTGAGAGTAAAAGGGCCCTGAGACCAAAAAGTTTGAGAACCACTGTTAGCAAAACTGAAACTTTAAAGTAAAATGACTAAAAATATAAACCATCCAAAGGAAAAAGCCCTTAAAAAATCTGATTTTCCTATTTTTCACTAGCTGTTATTTCATTTCTCAGGTCATAATCCCTACTTTGACTTCATTTTCCTTCCCAACAAACAGCCACTCAATAATTGGCCATTTCATCTCTAAACTCTCTTAAATCTCTTTTCCTGCCTTGTCTTACTGGCATTATTCTCTAACCAAACATCAGTGGGATTACTCCCACCATCCCCATCACAAATTGAAGATGTAGAAGTCCCACAATTGTGCTAAGCGCAGATGGTTATCTGAGCTCAAATGGACCTTCACTGAAGCAAAGCGTTCTTTTTAATGATGATTCCCTAATTTACTCCAAACTGAAACGAATCCAATTTTCTTCACTTCTAAACCCGTGCTTGAAAGATTTGTCAAATGAAGGAGTGATTAAGAGAAGATGTCAAGGAGTTTGAAAAAGAGAATTTGAACAAGGAGAGTCACATCCAATGGCTTCAATTTTAAAGGAAAGTAAGAGGCAAAACTCAGTTCTGAGGGAGGGTCTCGGGCTAACTTATTCTCCCTTACCACATATCGTCAACATTGATAGTCAGTATTGCTGTTTCGGTCCTCACAGGCTCTCTCTCACACACCATTCTTTCCACTCACATAGCTACTATCTTTTAGGCCCTCCTCACCTGTCACCTAGATGAGTGCCAGGACTCTTACTGGTCTCCAACCTCTCCATCCATCCTACCAGCCGATTTTCCCCAAGTACAATGCTGACTCTGTGATCGGACCTCTCCCGTGGCTTCCTATCGCCTCTAAAATACCCTCCCTGTAGCTTTTAAGGCCCCTACTCCTCCGGCCTCTTGGGCATTTCTTCTGGTCACGGCTTCCTGACGAGAAAGGCCCATGCCCTCCCCGCTTGGGACGCAGCCTCCCTCCCCAGCCACCTTGCGCCTCTACGGAGTCAAGGCTTTCCGAGGCTCGGTCCGGCCTCGGGCCTTAGGATGTACGTGTGGCACCGCCACTGGCACGAGCCTCGGGGCCTGGCGCCCGCCTCGGCCTGCACGGTGCCGGGGCCCACGTGGGAGCCCGCCACAGGGGCAGCAGCGACCACCCGGGGCTCGGACACCCGCGGAGGCCAATGGAGAGAGTCGGGCAGTTCACGGGGGGGGGAGTTAGGGCGGGCTGGAAACCTCGGGGAGGCCCGAGGCCGGCCTGGGCGCCTGCAGGGTCCAAGTCTGAGGCCGGAGGGAGGCGGGGGACCGGGCAACGGCGCGCGGATACCTGGCGCCCCGACCCGCCGGTGGAGCAGTCGCGGAGCAGCGGGCGTCCGGAGCGGCTCAGCTTCCCGGCAACGTGGTCCCGCCCGCGCTGGGCGCCGCCATGTTTGCCCTTCACGTGACCTCCGCGTCGTCGCGGGGCGCCTGCGCGCGCCGCGGGCGTGGATTGGGCGGTCGGGTATCTGCCCTCCTCTGCTTCTGGCCAATGGAAGACAGTTTACGTTCTTTACGCCTCAGCGTGGGGATCGGCGCTTTCCGGAAGCAGCCAGGTGGCCACTGAGGGAGCCGAGGTCAAAGGCTGCGACCCGGGCATGGTTCCCCGCGTCCGTGAGTGGCCCCGGGCTCCAATGAACCCGTCCTTGTAAAAGGGGCCTTTGTGTTACCCCATGAGCGCGGAATTACTGTGCGGCCATGCACGTGGCCCTCCTTATCACTGCCAGATCTTTGTCTCCAAATTGAGTTATTGTCTGAAATATGTGCAATACAAATACTTTCGACCTTCCACCTCCGCAGGGGGTGGGGTGGGAGTGTCTTCTCATATCTCTTCTTTCAAGTTATGAGTTTTTTAAATAATATTCACTTCTGATTTTTTTTTTTTGATTTTGGTCCTTTTGGTTTATATTGTCAGTGTTATTGTATTATATTCACCAAAAATGTCAAAGCTGCTAGATTTGTCATAATAAATATTTCTACTGTTCTTAAGGGTGAACACAGTATTCCTCTTAACTTGTGAGTAGCGTGTGCTTTTTTTTAAATTAAGAATAAGGAAACTGGCTCAGGAAACTCAAGTGACCCTGGTTGTGGTCCTAGACCTAGTATGAGTCTCACAACTGGAATCTGCGCTCCAAGTCTCGCCTCTAAATGCAGGATTCTTTGTAGCATAGCAGCAGTTCACATACTACCTCAAGAAGAGAGAAGAATATTAGGGCTATGGAAAACCATCAAATCACCCAGTGATGATTATCATTCCCAGTTTTTCAGATGAGGTTTGACAAAGGAAAACCCCAAGAAACTATCAGTAATCAATTTACTAACTAGTCTAGCTGGCAATGAAATTGATAGTAACCAAAGATACCAAGAGACCCTGAATTGCCTTAAAAAAACCCTTCTTTCTAAAAAGGAGCTCCTACAACAAGGGAAAAACCAACCCTGACCAGTGGACATTTAGTGAGGAGGCAGGTTAAAAGTCTTCAGCATCTCCTGCTGAGAAAGTGGCTTCATCATAAGATTCAGCAGCCTCAAGACTTCTGGGCAGAAGAAACCATTTCCATTCAGACTTCTGGTTAGTTTTCTCCTTCATGAGCTGGGATGCTGTAAACTTTAATGGAGGGGAATCAGGGACAAGGGTTCTTTCCCTAGGCTCACCCAAACTAAATTCTATCATCTAAACAGAATTTACTCTTCCAGTTGAGTAGAGTCCCTGTTTGCCTCAATAACTTCATTTGAAAAATGAAGAGAAGGAAATGGCAAATCAAGTTCAGCCTCTTTCCCAAAACCCCAAATAAGGGCATGAAGAGTCCAACACATCTGAAAACTATTGAAAAAAGGCAGCATGATTTGGTGGAAAGATGTGTTTCTGGATTTGTAATTAGAGGATCATGGTTCAAATGACTTCTTCACCTTTCTAGACTTCAGTCTCATCTGGAAGCTTAGAGGCCATATACCCTAAATCTATAATTCTATAATTTCTAATGGAAGGAATGAAGAATGATACAAAGACTAAGTACAGAATCTCGGAGGTGATGTTTTTATTTATGTCAGGGATTCTTTTTTTTTTTTTTTTTTTTTAGGTTTTTGCAAGTCAAATGGGATTAAGTGGCTTGCCCAAGGCCACATAGCTAGGTAATTATTAAGTGTTTGAGGTGGGATTTGAACTCAAGTACTCCTGATTCCAGGGCTGGTGTTCTATCCACTGCACAACCTAGCTCCCCCTATGTCAGGGATTCTTAACCTGTGAGTTTGAAAATGTTTTTATTCATATCTTCTTTTTTAATATCACCAAAGATATTTTTTACATCTCTCCCTCTCCCCTTCTAGTTTGCTATCCCCATATAACAAATACTATTTTTTTAAAGACAAAAAAAGGAAAAGAGGGAAAAAATAACCTATCTGGACAATGTCAGGTCTGAAACTATGTGCAATACAAATACTTGTGGACCATCCACCTCTGCAAAGAGGTAGGGTGGGAATGTCTTCTCATATCTCTTCTTTCAAGTTATGATTTTTTAAAATAATATTCCCTTTTTTTTTTGCTTTTGGTCCTTTTGGTTTATATTGTCATAGTTATTGTATATATTTTTTTTTGGCTCTGCATACTTCATACTTACTGCATTGCTTCTTGTAGATCTTTAAATGATTCTCTCTGCACATTTATGATTTACAGTATCACATCTCTGTACCCCTATATTTTATCAAAATACATTTTTCAAAATGTATTTCAGTATAATTTATTTCCTTTATAATCCTATATGTTTTATTTTATGCTTTTAAAAACAATATTTTAAGAAATGGTCCTTAGGTTTCACAGGACCATCAAAGTGGTTTATGACACATAAAAAGTTTAAGAACATGTTTCTTAGGATGTGGAGAGGAAGTTGAAGAGTAGTGAAGTTGATATGGTCAGAGAAGTATGCTTTGCAAGTCAAGTCAACATTTTTCCAATGCTTCCAATGTATTAAATGCTTCTGGGGAGGAAAAAAAAGGCACAAATAGTTTCTGCCCTCAAGAAAGTGAAAATCTAATGGAGAAAGGGGAACAACCATATGCCAAGATGATACACACACACACACACAAACACACACGTGCAAATAACTTGGATGTAATCTCAAAAGTGTTAAAATACCCCCAAGATTAATGTTTGTTTTCTATGAGTTACCTGGAATGTGTTTTTCCTAAATAATAAAACTTCTCTGCTGCTTTCTACTCAACTTGCACTTTTCTGCATTTTGAGGGGTGGGCTTTGCCTAGTTGAAAAAGGGAAAGCATTAAGTCAAGAAAAGCTTCTTGTAGAAAGAAGTTTTATTTGAGACCTGAAGGTCATTGGGAATCCAAAAAGGAGAAATGAGGAGGGAAAAAATTTCTGGCAGGGGAGTTAGTGGAAAATAATCTGTCAGGAAATGGAGTAGCTGATACAAGAAAGGGCTATGTCACAGAGTATGTGGAGAATGAGTAAAGTTTAAGAAGATGACAAGTTAGAAAGCATTTTAGAAACCAAATAGAAGATTCTGTATTTGATCCTGGAGACAATAGGGAATTGTTGGAGATTACTGAATAAAGGGGCGTGACACTGTCAGATTAACCCTTTAGTCACACAAAAAGATGATAGCTAGCTGGGATAGATGGATCAAGTCTGGTTTTTTTTGACAGTGGGGCATTAGGATTGTGGTTGTTCTCAAAGAGGACCAATGACTTCAGGAAGGTGATAAACCTGCTGGATAGGGAGAAATTGAAGATTAATGAGAGTGGGGATGAAAAGGGCAATAATAGGCTGGGGAAAATGGAATGTATGGGATTATTTGTTATTGTAAAGGAGTTTGCCTAGGCAAAGAGATGAGTCATCTATTCATGTGGGACAGGATGGAGGAGATAGTATGGGAAGGTAGCTAAGTAATGTGAGACCATTAATGCCAGTAAACTAATTTTTTTGAACTGAGGTAGGAGATCTATCATTGTGTATTGTTAAAGAAATTCAGAAATAGATTTTCTGGAAGGATACTCTCCACTTTCATGGAAGAGAAAGCAAATATTGTCATCCAGTTCAGTTTCCAACTTCTCCCCCAAGGACATTCTTTGTTGTTAAGCCCATGTCATTTGGACCTGAGCATGAAGCTGACACCATACAGTTGAAGGAATTTAAGAGTTCCAAAGCAGAGAGAAACAGAGATCTGGAAGGGAAAGATGGAGAAACCCTGGGGACAGAAATGGTTGGCTGATGGCTTCTAATCCAAATATAATTGTACAATTGAAACATCCACTCTGATGGGAAAAAAAGTTGGCAGACAGGACTTAGAATGCTCCTGGCATGGCTGTGGACATCATCACTCAAAGAGCTGAATGAAATCAGATGATGCTTTTACCATTAGTTGCATGCTGCCAAAATAATTATGTACTATTTTCTTCATGGCAGCCATCATTTTGTTTTCTAAATTTGGGGACTATTTTCACAAAAACTGATAATTTCTTTTAAGTTATCTTTAAATATATTGATAAACTTGTCTCATATTCAAGTACAGAGTAATTCTTGTCAATCTCCACCAAGCATGTTTTATTAGAACCTACTTGGCAAAATATAAGAATAAAAAGATGGGAGAAAAAAATTTTAACTATACACACAGACCTCATTTTGGGCCAGTTCCTGATATTGTACCAAATACCTTCTAGTCTCAAACATCAACCAAATAATATACCTCTAATTTTTTGGAGAGGGAACAAGAATCAGTTGAATAATAGAAAATTGGTCTAATTTTTTTTTTATTTAGGATTAAACAGGTAGTTCATGAGAATGCCATATTTGAGTTAGAACTATCTCTTCATATTTTTGTGGACACAATGAAGAAATGGAGTCTGGGTGATAATATAGTTATATGATTTGGATCTTGGTTTGAAAACTGTATTACTTTGATTTATGAATTGGTGCCAAAATGGAGGGAAGTCTCAATATTAATAGGGTCCATGCCTACTTACATTTTTATCAGACACTTGGATGAAGATATCAGAATCTTATATTCATAAAATTTTATGTTTATCATATTAACTGGATAGAAAGCTAAACAATATCAGTAACATGCAAGATGACAGAACCCAGAATCAAAAAGATCTTGACAGGAAAATAGCCTAAAAACCACTTAGCTGCTGTGATGAATCTAGGATCTCATTAATGTGTACATGCATCGCAGATAGCAATGCATCCATCCTCTCATCCTGTGCAATCCTTGCCATCCATTCCTAAGAATGTGCCAGGCTTCTTCCTCACTAGATACCTGTGCAGCTCATGGGCTGTCCATGAGTTATCCTTGATTCTAATTACTTGATTAATTCTCCTTTATCTTCAGAGATGTCCCGGATGTCTTTTCTATCCTAATCATTCAAGTTACTTTGTTTACATGCCTCAGTCTGCTTTTACATGCTGTCCAAACTTTAGCTATCTTTTTTTGACCACCTAAAATTTTTAATTCTTTTCATCAAAGCATGAAATATGTAGCCATGTAGCATCATTAATGAAGATCAGTGTTAAAAATTAGGGCTCTTGTAGCTCTAAGTAGCTTGGAAGTACTGGCAGTAGTGCATAATATTCTAAATATAATTGAGTCCAATCTCATTAATTCTGGGCCCAGCTCATTGCCTATTTTCCCCTGCCAAAACACACTCATGTGCCTGCTTAATAAATGCTTGTTGATTGAAAGGCCTATTGCTATTATATTTCATCACTTTAATTTCAGCCTAGAGAAGCCTGGTGTTTCTGTTTATAGATAGCATTATTTTGATTGCTATGAATCAGAATGTTAGTCTTTAATATCTCCTATAAAACAGGATATTAAAATAATATTTAAAGCAATCAAAAATTGCTTTATAAAGATAAGGCATATATTCTGTGTCCAGTCCCCTGGTAGTCTAAGTTCCATTTTAGAAGGAAATGACACACTCACAGGTCATTCAACAGTGAATAATCTAATGAACAAGTATTTTATTAAGTACCTACTCTGGGCTAGATCCTGTACCTGCCTGCAGATGGTGGATCACAAAAATGAAAAGAGTCCTTGCTCTCAATCAGATGACATTCCATCAGAATTCACATTCTATTATATAAATCCAAACTCAGGCCACTCAGATTCACATGATTGGGGTGGCTTGTAAGAAGTTCAGCACTTTATGACAGACTTCATTGTAAGGATGTGGTGACTGGCTCAAAGTTTTCTCAGACCAAAACCTATGGTGTCCAACTTTTCTAAGATTCAAAAACAATGAAAATAGGCATACATTATCTTACAAAGAAGGATCATGTGGAATAGAGTGGGATGAGTTCTTGCAAAGCCTTCTCAGTTTTCTGTGTACTACTGCATGATTATTTTTTACTACTGATTCAAATATTTAATTCATGACCATGAAACTATATTCACAAGTGCATCATTAACTCTATTTACTTGTATAAATGAAATCAGGTCAAAATATGAAAAGTATCCATTTCAATTTACTTTTTCTAACTGGGTTAACCCTAAATTTTCTTTGCAAATATGTATGGACTATGCATCATTTGGGGAACATGGACAAAGTGGTAAGTCAAATATTAAGCAGAACGTAACATTTAAAAATATATTCATTTTTTTTGATCTAGCTTATTACCACAGTGACAAAGCTATTAAAGTCCCAATTACTTAAGCTAGGAAAAAGAAACATTAAGGTCACCTCTTCCCCACCCTACTACAACTCTCCCCACCCCCACACACTCCACACACACTTCTTTAAATCCATGGCTAAGCTTTCCACCTTACATTTAAATGATCACAGTTTTAAAATTGGAAAGGATCACAGGCATCTAGTGCTTCTAACTAACCCCTGTGATTTTATAGGAAAGGAAACTGAGAACTCCCAGAGGGTAAGGGATTTGATAGGTTCACAGAGAAGATTCAAGATTTGAACTCAGACCTCTGACCCTAAAACCAGAGCTCTTTCTCACAATGTTTTGTTCTTAAGAAATTCTAGACTCTCATCTTTTACATAATTCCTCATGAGTTTACATTGTAACAGAAACCACATCTTAGCGATATGTCATAATAGATTTCACAGACATAATACAGAAAAGAGCCTTTGATCCTTGTGCTGAATTTTTTCATCTCTAGGTTTTGTTTTTTGCAAGGCAATGGGGTTAAGTGATTTGCCCAAGGTCACAAAGCTAGGTAAGTGTCTGAGGCCAGATTTGAATTAAGGTCCTCCTGACTCTAGGGCTGGTGCTCTATTCACTGTGCCACCTAACTGCCCTGAATTTTTTTTCTCTCTACAAGGTGATGTTTCAGGAAACAACAGCTTGAATGGGGTTTTTTTTTTTGATCTATTTTTTAGCAGACCTTCTCCAATAGATCACAATAATCCTTCTCCTCTGTGAAATGTGATGACCTCTTTCAATCAATGTTTACCTATTTTTCCTTCCTAAATAACAATAGTCAGACATGTAGGAGAAGAATGGATTTGAATCAGAGCCTGTGTAGTTATGTTTGGTGATTATGATGTCGTTTAATTTGAGACTCAGTTTATTCAGTGCTTTGTATAACTTAAAAATGCTACATATTATTATTCCTGAATATTAATTATAACATTTAGGCTTTTTAGTTTAATTTTAGTTTTTTTTAAAAAAATGGCATGAATTCTAAAACTAATTTAAATAGTTTTAAAACCTAATTATTCATTTAAAAACCAATTGCTTAAATTTTCAGTGGTTTGTAAGAGGTGTAGACTTCAGAAATAATGAAAAAGTCCATAGTTAACAAATATTAATATTCTCCTCCAAATAGGCACATAAATATACAGTTGGTGGAGCTATGAACTAATTGGTATAGTCATTCTGGCAAGGAATTTGGAAATATGCTTCAAAAGTCATTAACCTATACATATCCTCAGTCCCAGCTATACTACTAGTCCCTCAAAGGGAGCTGTGAAAAGCATTCACAGACACAAAAATATTTCAAAGAACTGAAAACTTATAGAAGTTCCTTCAATTGAGGAGTGGTAAACAAATGGTTATAGGAATATAATGGAATTCTATTGTGAAGTAAGAAATGATGAAGACATGACCTAAAATTTAATTATTTAATACATTAATTTTTAAAAAATCGAGTCCTAAATCCTGCTCCAGCCCCTGCCCCACCCACTGAAGGTAAGAGCAATAGAACAGGGGCAGCTAGGTGGTGCAGTGGCTAGAGCACCGGCCCTGGAGTCAGGAGTACCTGAGTTCAAATCTGAGCTCAGACACTTAATAATTACCTAGCTGTGTGGCCTTGGGCAAGCCACTTAACCCCATTTGCCTTGCAAAAAAAAAAAAAAAAAGAATGAATAGAGAAAGGCCACTTTATACAATAACAATACTGTATAAATAAGCAACTCTGAGAGACTTAAGAATTTTGAGCAATGCCATGACCAACAAGCTTTCTACTTACCTCTTGACAAAGAAGTGAAAAAAGTAGAGGGGTGGGTGACAGTGAGTATATATGTGTTTTGAATATGATCAATATAGGAATTTTTTTGCTTGAATATTCATATTTATTACAAAAGTTGCATTTCCTTTTCAATGGGGGGTGGCTATGAGATAATTAATTTGTTAATTGAAAGAAATTTAAGTAAAAATAAAACCAAAAACCAACACTCTCCAGATAGATATTCTAGGCATTAAAGAGAAAATATATATGAAAAAGTCAGGTAAGTAGTGATGTGGATAGGGTCATGAACTTTGGAGACAAAATTCAGGCTTAAACACTAACAGATATGTGACTCTGGGCAAATCACTTTTCTCAGTCTCAGTTTCCTCTTCTGTAAAATGGGGATAAAAAATAGCTCCTAACTCATAGGGTTGTTTTGAAGATCAAATGAGATAATATTTGCAAAGCTCTTTGTAAAACTCAGAGTGTTACATTAATGTTGGTATTATTATTATCATCATTCTTTTCCTTTTCTTTTCTTTCATGGAGTCTGTATTTTAGTAAGGGACATCACATAATTTTTATTTGCACATGAATATACATTTTTGCTTATGATTTACATTTAATTCTTTTATGAAACGCTCCAAATTACATCATACATATTAATTTTTAAATCATTCAAGTTCAAGCAAGTTAAATAGTCTTTCATATATTTTATGTTGCTGGAAAGCTAGGTGTCCACCATACATAACCTGTAGGATCATAGGAACAGCCATCAGCTTTGCAGCTGATTGACAAAGTATAGTCCAGTAGTACAGACTTCTTCCTACTGGAGGTAATGGAACAGTTTCATACCTAAAGGAAAAGGAAAGCTGATTAGTTTTCTCTCAAACATATTTTCCTCAGATAGCTTGTCCATATAGCTAACTCTTATTGTGTAACTTATTTTCAGAGTAAGTATTAAAGTTAAAATATAACAATCTACAATACAAAAATATATTCCTTTGATTTAAAGTGATAACATTTAGAGAATAAGGTCAGATAAGAAAACAAAGTTTAAAAAAAAAAAAGACAGAATTACCTGACTGCTAGACGCCCATTTTTAAAAAAGGCCAAAGCAGAAGGATGAAGGACACCACATAATGCAGAAACAAAGGCACCTCTTAAAATACACATGTCTTCAGTTAAGTCACCTAGAATATAAACAGCACCATCAGCAAAGTCATGTGCAGTGAGTTTTAGTTATTTGTATGGAAATATGTCTTCATCTTACATTCCTCTATTAATTGTGTTAACTGAGTTTAAGTAAATACCCTAAGGGCATGATCACTTTTCTGGGAAAGCTTCATTAGACTAGTACCGGCTGGCACCATGACAGGAAGAGCCTAGGGCTAAATGTCCAAGGCAAGGTAGAATTGATAATAAAAGCTGAGTTCACACAAAGATACACTGAGCATAATGAGGTCCAGCATGGGAGGTGGGAAATTGAGAGTAGAGAAGTAGGGACAGGAACTCATGAAATAGGGCACATCTCCATTACAGATCAGTTGCATCTAACAAGCTCAATAGACCAAAAGAGGCTCTTTTTTTTCCTTCCTCAGACCTCTCAAGTCTCAAATCTATTTCACATTGTTCTCTAGGCATACTCCAATTTCCTTACCATTTGCAATGTCCATAATTACATGGAATACAGGGTTTTTGTCAACAGTTCATGTAATTTGGAAAAGTCTTAAATCTTTGTTGATCAACAGACTCTGAGATCGATAAAAATCCACTCATCCACCCATCCATCTATTCAACCCAAATAGCTGGGGTGCATAAAATTTTGCTATTCCATTTATAAATCTTTGTTTGAAATGTTAGCTCTCAATTTAAGTATTCCTAAATGTATACTCACCAGAACTTAAGGGATCTGATACAAGGAATTTATAAGTTATAGCTGTGGTCAAAAATGGAATTGCAGACAATGGCACAAATGTTCTAAAAGGATGCTGTTTAACCTTCATATAATGTCTGAAAAGGAAGTTTGCATAGAATCCACATAAAGCTGAAGTTGTCCCAATATACAGTGGTCCATAAGTATATATGATTCTACCAAGAAAAGTAAAGAGATGGAACAAAAAGTTAAGTCAGAAACAGTACATATTTTCTCCAACAGTCATTTCAGATCACAAAAAAGGGGATAACTTATTTAATTACTAATAATGATAATTCTCAATTTATTTTTTCAAAAGTGACAGAGAAGACCCAACACAAGGAAAACTTATGAAGCCCCTAAGCACATAAAAAAAGTTATTACTTTAATTAATTTCTTAACATCTGAAAAAGTATTTAGACTTAAAGAGTCTTGAGCAAATTAATAACTTCTTCCTTTGAAAAAGTTTTATGCCTGCTTTTCTCTTTCTCCTATACAAGATTCTTTGTGCATTTTTGCTGGGTGTTCTCTAATCCTGGATGATCTTTTCTCATATCTTGTCTTCCTAGTTCCCTACTTTCTCTCAAATCTCAACTAAAATCCTACCTTCTTTTCTAGTCCCCCTTAATTTATCTTGCAAATATCTTATTTGTATACAGATGCTTACATGCTATCTAGCCCATTAGACTGTGAGCTCCTTGAGAGTAGGAGTGCCAGTTTCACAGCAGGAGCTCAATAAATGCTTCTTGACTTGTTGCTGATTTGTTTTTACATTAGTCATTTCTCTTAAGTTGCCAGCCTCATTGGACATTTTATTGTGTAAAAGTTTTGACAGGCCTTGACAATTTTGTTGACTGAAAGGAAGCTTTAAAGACCAAAACAAACAATACTTATGAAAAACCTTAAGAGTTGACTGCAGAACCAGTGAGTTGACTTAGGGCAAAGGTTACTGCAGGACTCTATTCTAGCTGCTCATCTGCATGTGACCAACAGAAGAATTCTGAAGTTAATACATAGGGAACCTTGCAACTCCAGAAGCATTCTGTTATTACTGAACAAATAATACTCGTTATGACTTATCCGTTAGAAATGGGGATTTGTAAGTATTCTGGTCAATCACCCTAAGCTAAAGTTGAGGTTTCTCCTTGAGAAGACCCAGCTGCTCATGAGGAAGGGTTCCACAGTGGTACCAAGATGCACTTTTGGGGCAGCTAGGTGGCGCAGTGAATAGAGCACTGGCCCTGGAGTCAGGAGGACCCGAGTTCAAATCCAGTCTCAGACACTTAATAATTACCTATCTGTGTGACACTGGGCAAGTCACTTAACCCCATTGCCTTGCAAAAACTTAAAAAAAAAAGATGCATTTCCCTGCTGCTTGGGAAGGGGATACTCTTTAGAACCCAGTCAAGAAAGAAAAAAATGAACAAATTACTGAAAATTCCAGTATCCAGAGTTCCCTCCTCTCTGAAAGGGAAGAGGGGGGTATTTTCTTTAATTCTCATGGACTGAGATTGTATACTATATAATTCATCATGGTTCAATTGCCTTTAAGTGTGGGATTTCAGTATATTAGTATTTATTTCTTCTGTCTGTTTAATTTCTTTAAAAAAAACTTTTACAAATTGATATTTATTGAGAAAGTTTAGGCAAAGATAGAATTACAAAAATATTCCCTGAACACTAATCTCTGATTAGTTCAGGCACACTTAAGAAAATATGATGCATGACTGCCTAATCAGATAAATCCAACAAACATATCATTCTATTTCATTTAATCCTAAAACAACTGGAAAGATAAAAGAAAAAATATTGTATGTTTCAAAATTCTGCCACATCCCCATTCTAGTCTTAGAAAGGACACAGGATCAACCATTATAATGATTTTTGAGTCTATCTTTGAGTTTCTAACCTAGGAAATGAAGCTGTCTTAAGCACCTATGAAACCCAAAGCCTGCTGCTACAAGGGTGACTAGGTTGTGAACTTGGTGGCCTCAGGTTTCCTATCTTGTATGATCGCTTCCATCTTAGCAGAACCTAGGGCTGTTCTACCCACCTACCTCTCCCTGGTAAGTCTTTCCATTCTCCCTGGGAACAGTAATCTTCCTCACAATAGAATCTAAGCTCCTGGAAGGCAGGATTTTTTTTTTTTTGCTTTTATAAAGCATATTCAAACCCTTAGCATGTAATTGTAGTATAGGAGAAAAGATGCAGCTAGTTAGTGCAGTGGATTGAAGTCCGTACCTTAATTCTGGAAAACACAAGTTTAAATCAGATTTCAGGCATATCTCATGGATGATGTGAGGTTAAGTAAGTAAATACTATAAAAAGTATAGAATAGTCGTAGTAGTATATGCCTTCATGGAATTAACTCAGTTCTGAATAGGTTAAACAATCCTGGGTAGGGTTGAGAGAACATTGGGTTTGGAGTAGGAAGGCTCAAGTTTGTATCTCTTTCTGTTTCTCAGATATTAACTGAAAAGTGTCTCTTCTCCTCAGAAAATTTCTAAGGTCTGTTATGGCTCTTTTATGAACTAGCATAATTAGGAGAATTAAGAGAAATGAACTCTGTGTGCTCATCTTTCTCCATGACCAACACCTTAGTTTTCCTGGCCTATATCAGATACTTAAAAGTTTTTCCTCTATTTTTAGAAGCAAAAAATGGCGAGTGCTACAAAATCAAATAAGAGGGAATTTCACAGGCAATGATGTCTTACTGCTCTTTTCTGGTGAGGCGCCACAAATTTTTTTCCACAAGGTCAGCAGTTCTTAATCTTCTGAGTTTTATTTCTTCTGGGGAAGAATCTGACTGAATATATGACTGAGTTGCCATTCTGTAGCCTGAAAGACACAGAAACACAGAAGTAGACTACTTCATGGGGTATAGGCAGAATGAGCTCCCCATATATGGTCTAATACATTTTGGGGTAAAAAAGGGGGGGAGTAAGAAGATTAAGGCCATGCTAAACCCATTTATAACTTATATAAATGATATAATACAAGTCATAATGGAATCATAATGGTACCAAGAAATAAACTTCATTATCATTAGAAATCTGTTTCAAGTAGTTTCTGATGTTTCTTTTCTAATGTATAAGCTTTTGGTGACTTCAATTAATAGGTTCTAAACTCCGGATAGACAATTTAGAAAGCAGCTCATATAGCTAAACGAGAGTAAGGAGGAACTCGGCATGATAAAGAAAGCATTACTTTATAGTTTACTAAATCAAGTAAACTATACACCAACTTTGAAAATGTAGAAGATAAGAACAACTGGGAACATACTTTATTTTTAAAAATAAATTTTTATTACTATCTTTTAACTGCCAAAATTTCCCCCAGAGAGTTATCCTGTATAACAAATTATTTTTAGGATTAAAACATTAAGGAAACATTATGCAAAAAAGGAAAAGAAAAAAATGAGCAAAACTAAACAATACAATGAAAAAGACCAAAAACAGAAGTTCTACAAACTATGGACCTCATATTTCTTCAAAGAAGTGAGGTAGAGGTGTTTATCTTTTTGCAGTTCACTTATATCTTTCCATACTTCTCTGAATTCATCATATTCATCAATTCTTATATTACAGTAATATTCCACGACATTCCTGAACCAAAATTTATATATCCATTCCCCAATGAATGGGTATCTACTTTGTTTCTAGTTCTTCACTAACACAAAAAGTAACAATGTTTGTCCTTCATTTTCAAAGAAGACCACATCATCAGGGAGGTCATTTTTGAAGACTGTAACACCAGGGAGCTGATACCATGACAATCACGTGAATTAGATTTGAGTGAGGGGCTGCTGTCCTAAGATACCAGTTTCATTTTCTCCTCCAGAGTCATCTGGGTCCAATGGCCAGATATGAATCAGGAGGGCTGATGAGGCCCCCCCCACCCCCCAGACTGCTTCCAGTCCAGACCTTATAAACATCAACTCCAGTGGAAAAAGAGCCAGCTATTAAATTGCCAAAGAAAAGGTAAGCAACAAGCCTACCTGAATCAGTAATGCATTCCTTCAAGGTGGCAACAAGTCAAACCACCTCCACCAGAACCTCCTGTACCACCATCTTTCCTCAGACCTGGAAAGAGACAGCCCAGGACCCAGAACCTAAGAACTTTGCCATTAGCAATATTCCAGCACAGTGTCCTCAGCCATCGTCCCAGGAAGTAGCCCCTGGCAGGTGCAGCCTGGCCCATGCCCTGCTACTGAAGACCAGGAAAGAGAGTTGTGTCCACCAAAGTCCTTGACACTCTCTAATGGTTTAACATCAGAAACTGATAGGATATGAGCACTAGAAATGACATGAATTCCAAAGCCCAATCCTCATTCACAACTCCACCATTTATATACTAGAGTGTACATCTTTCCCATACCCCCAACAACATTATTTCCATCTTTGTCATTTTGCTGCATGTAAAATGAAACCTCAGGGGTGTTTTGAATTGCATTTCACTTATTAAAGATTCAGAGCATTCTTTCACATGGCATCTATAACTTTTCTTTTGAGAACTGTTCATATCTTTTGACTCCTATTTATTGGGTAATGGCTTTCTGGTGCATATGCGTGTATGTGCCCATGTGTTTGGCACTGTGCTAATCTCTTTACACATTTGATCCTCACAACTCTGTGATTATTATTCCCATTTCAGATTTGAAGAAATGGAAGCAGACAGAAATTAAGTGAGATGCCCAGGGTATACAGTGAGTAAGTGGCTGAAGTAATATCTGAACTTAGGTCTTCCTGATTTGGGGTCAAGTGCTATATCCACTGAGTTACCCAGTTGTATATGTGCATTTATCAGTTATCTGTCTGATACTTTAGATATCAAGTTCAAAGAAATTAGATCCAAAACATTGTCTGCTTCCAAAATGCATTAAATTTGCGCACTGTATATCTTCAGTTTCATGTAATTAAAACTATTTGTCTTATCTTTTGTAATTGCCTTTATCCTTTGTTTAAGAATATATATTCTCCCCAAAGCTGTGAAAAATATATCATCTATTTCTCTTTTAATTTTTAATTATCTTTAATATTCATTTCATGTATTTGAACTTATTGTGGAATATGTTTAAGACATTAGTTTAAGATTTATATTTTTCACTGATTTCTAGTTTTGCCAAGTTTTTATCACATAAGGAGCTCTATTTTAATTTAGGTTTTCAGTTACTAAGTTTTATTATTCCTAGTTCTCCCAGTCTGCTGCATTGATCAGTTTTTTAAATTTAATTTTTTTAGATTTTTTTTTATTTATTTAAAGCAATGGGATTAAGTGACTTGCCCAAGATCACACGGCTAGGCAATTATTAAGTGTCTAAGGCTGATTTGAACTCAGGTACTCCTGACTCCAGGGCTGGTGCTCTATCCACTGGGCCACCTAGCTGCCCCATTAATCAATTTTTTAACCAGTGCCTAGTATTTTTTGATGGCAGTAGCTTTATAATGCAGTTTAATGTCTAGAAGTGTTATTTCCCTTTTTTTCCAACCTTTTTTTTATGATTTCCTTTGATATTCCATATCTTCTGTTTCTCCAAATGAACTATTATCATTTTGCTGAGTTCTAATGAAGTATCCTCTTGACAGTTTGATTGCATAGCATTAAAACTGTAAATTAACTTTAGTCATATTGTCATTTGTATTATATTGGCATGACCTAGCCATGAGCACTGAATATTCTTCCAGCTCTTTAAGGAACATTTTGTAATGGGCATTATAAAAATATTCTGTGTACTTTACAGAATGATGCTTTGTACTTTGTAGTTATTTTGAATAGTATTTCCCTTTCTATTATGGTCTCTTGGATTTTATTATGTAAGATTCTGTTACTTTTTTTTAAAAAAAATTCTACCTGTTTTCCTTGATTGTCAGATAGGGAATATTCTTCTGCTGAAAAAGATTCTGGAAAAAGGAACTGACAACCCATCAAAAAAAAAAAAGATGAGGTGAAGATAATGGTAAAGCAGAATTTTGATAATGGCCATGGACCTAAAATGGAAAACCAGATAGGTATTTTTTTTTATATATACATAAATATATTTTAAATCAAAGGATATCTATATGTAGAAAAAAGAAATTGGACTTGAGAGTAAAGACATAAAAAGATTCTGAAGAGCCTGCAGGAAATAGAACTAGGACAATGCTGGTGTGTCATGTGCAATGTCTTATATAAGAAACTGCTGGTTAAAGGCAATATAATGTTCAGGGGAAAGAAAGAGAACATGTACTCAAGAGAAGGCTGGGGGTGGGGGGTGTCACAAGGAAACACTTGGTTTTAGAAGATACTCCAAACAAAGGATGTGGAGCCAGTTAGGCTCAGTCCAAGAGTCATCTACCCTACAAAGTCTTCCCTGGTCTCTTATTATTGCTACTATTCTCTATCAAATTACCTTGAGTTATCTGTGCATAAGTTTATGTCCTCCCAGAAGGAGGTAACCTTGAGGGTAAGAATTGGGGGATATTGGTTGGCATAGGGGCGCCACTGGTTTTTTTAAACTTTGTATCTTCAGTTTTTTTAAACTTTTGTATCTTGCACAAACTAACAAATTTTGTTCAAATTAATTTCTGAAGATTAGGAGTGGGAACCCTTTATGATACCTTTGTTTTCTGAACCAGACCTAAAGATTTCATTCCTTTTAGGGAGCTCCAGAAATTAAATTTTTCCAAAGCTGATAAAGCCATCTCTGCAACTAATAGTCTTAAAAGTTTTATCTGGGGCACCAAGAGGTTAAGTGACTTGTCCTGAGTCCTATAGCCAGGATGTGTCCTGACTTCAGGGAAGCTTCCTATCCACTATACCAAACTGCTTCTAAAGATGTCTTTTAGGCCTTAATAAAAAGGGGAAGATGGATTTATTTTGAAGATTAATCCCTTCTGAGACACAAAAAAAAATGCTAAAGTCTATAACTAGCCTTTGGTAGTTCTGGGGAGAATTTAATGAAAGAACAAAACATAGAACAGAAGGGTGAGGGAAATGGACAGGGAAGGGGGATAAAATGAAAACTTTAGCACTGAATTTATAAGGAATTGGGATGTGATGTTAAGCAGAAAACATTAGTTTTGTTTAGTGTTGGTTGAATTGCAAATATACACAATATGTAAATAATTGTTATAATTAAATTGAGGTTTGAGAGAATGAATCTGAGGTCATATTCTAGCAGAATTATATAGTAGGGAAAAAAAAATCCCAGCATTTTGAACTAAGGGACTTGAGTTGCTAAATTCTAATGCTTCTATTTAATACCTATATAACACTATCAGTCATTCTGATCCATATGTAATCACTGGCCCCAGATGGATATGGAAGAGAAAATGTGAGGCTGGTGACTTTACACAGCACCCCCTCTTTAAATCCAATTTACTCACATGTCATGGCATCACCTCTCCATCACTGAGAACAAAGGACAAACAACAACTCTGAGAAAATCAATGCCTCCAATTCCTTTACTCTTACTTTTAAATCTTTGCAACCTGACTTCCAGCCTTATCATTTAACTGAAATTACGGGCTTCAATGTTACTAGTGGGTTTCCTAATTAGCAACCTTAAGGACTTTTTCTTAATCTTCATCTTTCTCAACCTCTGAAGCCTCTGAAACCTTCTCTGTAACAATCATTTCTCTCCTGGTTCTACTCCTACCACTTTTCCAGCCCCTTTGGGGGATATTCATTTAGATCAGGGCTACTCACCAGGCTCTTCCAGGCCCTTTTCTCCTCTCCCTCTACAGTAATCTCATCAGTTCCTATGGATTTAATGATCATTTCTATGCAGATGATTTTTCAGATCTATTTATTGAGCTCCTAAAGTTTCTCCTGACCTCACAGTCTAAGAGAGAGACAGACAGTTCACAGTTTAATAGGGTGTAACATGAAAATCTGTGCAAGCAAATTTCGTATAGGATAAACAGGGAAGGCAATAGAATTAAAAATGTATGGGAGGGGGTGGCTGGTTGGCACAGTGGATAGAGCACTGCCCTGGAGTCAAATGTGACCTCAACCCCTTAATAATGACCTAGCTGTGTGGCCCTGGGCAAGCCACTTAACCCCATTGCCTTGCAAAAAAACTAAAAAAAAAAAGTATGGGCGCTTGCATTTTGGGGGGATATTGGTTGGCATGGGGCGCCACTGGTTACAATGTACAATACGCAGATCAAAGCACTTTGAGTTTTAGTAATTAAAGGTATCATCCGCGCTTCAGAGGATGAAGATGAAGCCTGAGAAGCGGCCCGCCGGCGGGTGGGCACAAGGTGCCGTGGAACCGGGCGGGCCGTTCCGAAGCCAGGAGCCCTGCTAGTCTGCGCAGGGAGGTAACACCGCTTACCCGCGCTCGCCTGCCTTTACAGATGCCCGGCGTACCTCCCGGCCCGGCGTGGCGACGTGCCCAGCGCCCGCGCTGGGCAGCGGAGGAAGCCCCGCCCCGGCTCATCTACCCGCGCCTCCGCTCCCGGCCGCCCCAAGGGGTCCCGCGGGGCCTGCGCTCGGGGAGATGGGTTCGAATTCGGCCCGAAGGCGCTCGCGGCGCTTTGCCATTCTTCTTGCCACTTACGACGGGCCCCGGCCCGACGTCCCCGAGCGCCCCGCGGCTTCCCCCCGTGCCCACGGCCTCCGGGCCGCGCCCCCGCGGGCGTGTGGGAGCTGAGCCCGGGCTGTGCCCTGTGGGGCCGGCTGCCCGCCGCGGCCCCGGCGCCCCGTCCCGCCCCTGCCCGCCGCTACCTCGCGGGCGCCTCCGCGCGCCCGGACCGCGCCGCCCGCTCACCGCCGCCCGCGCCTGGGCGCCGCCATCTTGGCCGCTCACGTGACACCCGGCCCCGCCCCCTCGCGGCGGGGCCCCGCCCCCTCCGGGACCCGGGGGCCGCGCCTCGGAACCTCCCCTGCCGGCTCCGCCCCGCCCCCACCGCTGACCCCGCCCCGCCCCGGCTGCTCCTCCGAGGGGGTCCCCTGGGGCGTAACCGTGCACCCTCTGCCCCCGCCCGGCCCGCGCCTCCATCTTCCAGCGTCCCCGAGCGCCGCTTCCAGCCCCGGCTGCCCCCTCCACGGGCGCCGCCCCTCCCCTGCGGGAAGGGGGTGTGGGCCCCCGAGCCCCGCGTGTCCGTGCGCGCGTGTCCGTGCGCGCGCGTGTGCGCGTGCCCGCGTGTGTCCGCGTGTGTCCGCGCGTGTGCAGCCCCCTCCGGGGCCACAGCGCGGGGAGGGCTGCGGGGGGCGGCCCCCGGGCGTGACGCGCGTGGCCCCGGATGGCCCGGCGCGCGGGGGTGCCCACCCCCCGCGGCGCCCGCTGCCCGCAGGTGCCCGCGCAGGAGCGCCCGAGCGGCGTGAGAGCCGGGGCCGGGCGGCAGGAGGCGGCCCGACCCAGCCGGAGCCCCCCGGCCTCGTGTGCAAACCAGAGGCAAAGAACCTGGCTCTTTTTAAGGAAAAAAAGTTGCTTTTGGTCGGTTTGTTTTTTTCCCTTGAAAATGTCTCCTCTCTAGAACTGAGCATCTTTTATCATCGGATCTGGCCGGCTTCGAAGTTGGTTTTTGTAGCGTAGCCAGAGTTGTCTGAATTTGGCTTGCGCCTTGAGTCCTTAAACTTACCCGATGTTGCCAGTGCTTGCTACACCAGTAATAACATTCTCAGATTTTTTTTTTATAGATTAAGAAATATTCTATAAGAATTGAAAGACACTTCTGCGAAATTCCAGTCTTTTTTTTCCCCCCTCTAAATTCTGCGGGAGGTGTTCAAAGTTTAATTGTGGAAAAAAAAATATTCTTCATTACTTCCTATCTTGGTCACAATGAAGACCGGGCTTGGATTTCTAGACTGAGCAGCAGAAGTCATGTGCAGCGGCCACCTGGCTCTTGGCCTCAGCCCAGTGGGACCAAGTTGGTACCTGTAAACAAGCCCTTGAATCCAGTGACTGCTGAAAGATTCAAGAATGCCAATCAAGAAGAAAGGTGGGCTATGAAGCTTCCTATCTGATATTTGTATCTCCTTTTTGGTTGGGTTCTGCTAACTTGTCACTGAAATCGTTTTGCATTTGAGAGGGAAGCTCTGGTTCAGTTGGGGCAGATATCTGTTACGGTAACACCTCGTTACTGTTGCATGCACTATACAATGCCGTTAGCAAAATGGAGTTCTGCTTAAATTAAGTAGTTAGTTGTGATTTCGTCTCCTAGGCAATCCGCAGACGCTATTTGTAATAAATAGAATCGATGCCAAAATTTCACTTTTTCTAGCAATGTCTCTAAAGAAGAATTTTGAAAGGTATCACTCCCGAATGTAATAAATAGTTGTAAACTACAACAGTATTGTTGCAAACCTGTGTCGGTTCTGAATAAAATGGTAGATTCACAGTGTATCTCTTGATTTTTCTAAGCAAAATGAACAAATTTCACATTTGGCTTCATTCCAGCGTAAATTTTCAATTAGAAAACGTGACTGAGCACATCCTTGGCAAGTGATGGAAGTTTTAAGTTGGACTCATCAGTTCTATGAATAAGGAAGTTCCTAAGTAAAGTGAGGGTCTCGTCTCTTACCACCTAAATTCTAGTCTGGTTCTGAACATATACTATATTGGGGTAAGATTTAGTGTTCTTCACATTTAGTGTTCTATTTCACTATCATTTACTGATAGTAAATGTACACATGGAAAATTTACTACCTGGAAGGGGATTTGGATTGAAACAGTGGATACAGTCCTACATCTGGAGTTGGGTTCAACTCCAAGACCAGAGTTCAAATACAACCTCAGACAGGTCTCAGTGCTGTGAGACCTTGGACAAGTCAATATCCTCATCTCTAAAATGAGGATAATAATCGGATTGCTTTGAGGTTCAAATGAGAATATATGTAAAGTTCTTTACTATGTAAATGTTAATTATTTTTATTTCTTCATGATCTGCTCTGTTATAAGTGGGTTTTCAGGGTTACTGAACCAAATAATAAATGAACTTTATCTCCTTTTTTGTTTGGTTCTAGTATCAAGAATCATATATGTTAACCATATATCTGCTAAAAGAATCATATATATTGGCCAACCTGGTTACAAATGTAATAAGGTGGGCAAGTATTTGACTTGCTGTATTTTGATATCTATAGAATTATAGTTGAATTCTAGACTCACATCAGTTACATGTCTAAGCAAATTCTGGACCTACATCAGTTATATATGTCTAAGTGAAATGCTCTGGAGGTTTAGCTTATTTCTGTATTCTGTCTCTCTATGGGAGAACTAGATGAATTCTAGAACCTTTTAAAAATAGTCATGTTAAGTGAAACCTGGCCCTTCAGGAATGAAAGGCAACATATGTTCCCAAGAGATTTCCAGGTTTGGCTTGTTCTTATCAGAGTTTCAAATTGGGAGATGACCTAAAGTGGTTCAAACTTGTTATGATGATAACCAGTATATTTTAGTTGACCCATAGAATGATGATGATGATGATGATGATGATGATAATGATGTTTTGTCCTTCATTCTTAAAAAATCAGGGAGGTGATGTCATGACAAGCAAGTGAAATGGATTTGAGTGAGGGGTGCTGTGCAAACCCACCAGTCTCACTTTCTCCTCCAGAGCTATCTGGGTTCAGTGGCCAGATACAAATCAGGACAACTGGTATGGCCCTGGATGTGAGGCAGTCAGGGTTAAGTGACTTCCCCAAGTCACTAGTAAATGTCAAGTGCCTGAGGGCAGATTTGAATTGAGGTCCTCCTGATCTAGTGCTGGTGTTCTATCCACTGCATTGCCTAGCTGCCCTGACCTATAGGGACCCCCCTCCCCCCATACCATACCATACCCATCACAAGCCTAACCTAAAGAATGAATTTGTCTGGAAACCAGACACGTTTTGGTAATATAATTGTTCATTTGGATTTTTGAACTGTACATTTAGTTTTTCTTTTCTTACTCTTTTGGCTTTCCCCCACTTATAATATTTATGTCCATATTTCCCTACCCTTAAGAAGTTAGTGACTATAGAAATAAATTATAATAGATATTTCTTTTGTATATTAAAGAGGAGCCAGGTAGATAAGAGAATGGCAGGCCAGATTAAAAACAATGGTCTAGGAGCAAGTTAACCAAAAAAAAGGATAAAATTAATATTTAAAAGTTACTCAGGTTCTGAGTTTGTGTAAAGTTATTTTCTTTGTAAAGTTCTTTACTATGTAAAGTTCTTTACTATGTAAATGTTAATTATTTTTATTTATGTATAACTTTATGTATAGCAAACAAACATGAAACATCTTAAGAAAGTTTAGTGTTTCTAGTTCTTTTAAAAAATGGGTTGATTCTTTTTTAAAAAAATTTATTAAGGCAGTGGGGTAAATGATTTACCCAAGGTCACACAACTAGATAATTATTAAGTGTCTGAGGCTGAATTTGAACTCAGTTCCTCCTGACTCCAGGGCTGGTGCTCTATCCACTGCACTACCTAGCTGCCCCAAAATGGGTTGATTCTAACATGGATCAAAATTTTGTAGCAATATATTGTATCAGGTATGTACTTGATTATTACTTAAGGCATAATGGACTATGTAATCCACATTCTGAAATGGCTTATTTGAAGTCATTTATTCTATTAATATGTTTTTAAATGTTCATGGTATTGACATACATTTTAACATTAAAGACTGCTATCCAAACACTTCATTGCATCATTGAATCATTGAATCTTGTATTCCAAAGGTATCTTAGAGGTCATCTGACCCAATCTCACTCAAGCTGTGACTCTCTTTATAGTATCCTCAATACGTATTCCTGTAGTTTGTGTTTAAACACTTTTAACCTATTCCTTCTTGGACAAGTCTAATTGTTAGATAGTTCTTCCCTTATATTTAACCTAAATTTCCCTCCCTGTAGCTTCCACCCAAGTGATTTCAGTTCAGCTTTCTGGAGTTACATAGAATATAATCTCTCACATATGATAGTGTCTTCAAATACCTGAAGGTCCATCATCTCTCTGCTAAATCTTTTGCTTCTCATTAAACATACCCAGTACTTTCACCTGTTCATTATATACATATATATATATATATATATATATATATACACATTAGATTTTTTTAAAAAATTGTGTTTAAATGACTTCACACAGTGATCTGTAATCCATTTACATATATATATATATATATGAGCCAATATATGGATATATTTATATGTTTTAAATTGTAACATGAATTAATTAATTTTGAAGGGAGTATTCTTCTGGCTTCTTGAATCTTTATTTCCTCTTTCCATTCTGAGTATAAGAATAAGCAAGATGAACAGCTGGATTTACTGTAATTGTAAAGAAGAAAACATCATTAACATTCCTTGAGTTGAATAGCTGTTTATTCATTTGTTTCTATTCTTAATAAAATGTGAATTAATCATATGAAATATATTTTGGTATTTATTTTGTGAATTACACTAAAAGTAGAGGAGTTCTTTGACACCATTATAGATTTTTTTTTTAGGGTTTGTTTTTTTTTTTTGGCAAGGCAAACGGGGTTAAGTGGCTTGCCCAAGGCCACACAGCTAGGTAATTATTAAGTGTCTGAGACTGGATTTGAACCCAGGTACTCCTGACTCCAGGGCCGGTGCTTTATCCACTATGCCACCTAACTGCCCCTCATTATAGATTTTTAATAACTCTTTGATGAATATACTATTCTTTGTATTCTAGATTTGCTGAAATTTATCTCCCTTACCCCTTCTCTAGCAAATTGCTCTTCCTTAAGAACCTCAATGCAATTTTATCAATCTGTATTTTGTCAAATAACCACTTAAACAGCTAAGGAAATGCTTGTTTCTCTTATAGGTTATTCTTTCTTTTTTCATTAGAATAGATTTTTTAAAAAATTATGTTTCTGCTTTTTCATAATAACCTAATTTACTTCTAATTGAGTCCAAGGGAAATCACTGAAGTATTAGGGGTTGTAAATTCTTACTGGCAACTGGAGTCAGCACATGCTATGTTTTTTCTGGCCTGAGAACAGTTTGCAGTATCCCATAACTGTACATTTAATTTACTTCAGCATAATTTTTATAAGATTTTGAGGATGTAGGGCCATTAGATATCACCTAACTACCTATAATACACTTACTTGCTTTTAGATGAAGCTTAAGGTCTAGAGAAGTTGAGTGAGTAGCTTAGTATCAAATAGCTATTAAGTGGAAGAATTAAAATGTAAACTTAGGATGTGGAGTCTTGCCTTTCTTACTACCAATACAGAAGTTTTCTTTTGTTTTCTTGTTTACCATTCTACTCTAACATTTCAGGTCAATTGAAAAGAAATGAAAATTAAAGATATTCTTTATCTTCACTTCTATTCTCATGAATTAAGTGAGTTTTGAGGATCAGATGTGTCCTCCCTACCAATTGTTCCGGACAGTAAAATATGAAATTTTCACTGACTAGGTTATAAGACAAAATAGTTTAATAGCCTGAGATGAATCCACATTTCACTAATGTGCACTTTCCCCACAGTTTTATTCTTTGTCTTCTGAGGTTCTTTTACACTTGTCTTTTCTTCTGTGTGAAATTATCTTGTTCCTGTATTTATACAGACCCTATTGCTTATTTCTTTTGATTTCTCCTTTGAGTAGTCAAAGTTATTCTCATTGATAAAATGTAATATATATATATATATATATATATATATATATATATGTATATATATTAACTTGCTTTGACCATGAATACTAAAAGGTATTTCATATACAATTTCTCTTGTTTGGAGTTGTGTACTCTTTTAAAAAAGCACAGAATTCTCAGTAGACCACCATGATTTCCTAAGAAATGATGTGAATATGTATTTCATGTATGCTCTGAAGATGCAAACATTTGATTCTTTATGATTTTATAACTTTTTGGTTACAGCTGCATTTATTTCATGTCCTTAAACTTTACAAATATGGTGCTATCTGCTATGTTCTTGCCCTAAGCATTACAGTTCTTACCCAGTTACTCTTATCATATTGTAAGCTCCAGAGGGATAGGATACTCTTTCATTTGTATACTTAATGCTAGTACCTTACATTAGACATAGTAGGACCTTAATGCCATTTTTTGTTGGATATTTTATGGAATATAGATAATTCTGACATGTTTAATATAGAAAGGATAATTAGTTTAACTTCATTTTTCATTTCAAACTGCTGAACATAGACAGTGATCTCTTTCACTAGTTTCATTCATTTACTCAGCCAATATTTATTAAACCCCTACCATGAGTTGATGACAGATAGCATGATGGATAGAGACCTGATCTCTAGGAATACTTATATTCAAAACATAGCACTGACATGCCCAGTTTCTGTGACCCTGGGCAACTCACTTTAACCTCTCTACCCCAGTCATTTAAAAAAATATATTTTACTTAAGACAGTGGGGTTAAGTGACATGCTCAAGATCACACAGCTAGGTTATTATTAAGTGTCTGAGTTTGGATTTGAGTGCAGATCCTCCTGACTCCAGGGCTGCCCCACATTGCTGCCCCACCCCAGTCAGTTTTAAGAGTATACATTGCAGAGTAGTTGCTGATCTATGTTGAAAGATGGTGTTTCCTCATCAACAGAATCACAGGTCCAGTAAAAAAAAAATGCAAGGTACTATGCTTAATATTAAGGGAGATTTAAAGTTGAATAAAACCTGATCCCTGCTACTAGCAAACTTAAATTTTGTAGTAGAGAAGAAAAAGCATATACCCATATACATATTGCAAGTTAGAATGAAGTAAGAGCATTAGAGAATTGATAATCCAATTGATAATCCTTTTATTAAGCACCATATTAGTTGCCAAGGATACAAAGATAAAAATTAAAATAGTATAGAAATGGGGTGGCTAGGTGGTGCAGTGGATAGAGCACCAGCCCTGGAGTCAGGAGTACCTGAGTTGAAATCCGGCCGCAGACACTTAATAATTACCTAGCTGTGTGGCCTTGGGCAAGCCACTTAACCCCATTGCCTTGCAAAAACCGGAAAAAAAATAGTATAGAAACATACTCACAAATACCATAAGAGTTCAGAAGAAAAGGAACTCATCTTCATTCGGCTAGCTAGAACTTTCATAGAATAGGTGGTACTTGAGGCAATTAGAATTTCATAAAACATATATTGAGGCTGAATGAGAATATAATTTCAAGTGTACAACATGGGAAACTGCAAGCTTTTTGTTGTTATTGAATCCTTGAGCAGATCAGTTTCATTTCAAATGGTACAAAATAAGAATCAGAGGAGATTAATGTAGCATGGTAGTTTGGAATTAAATTGCAGGGGGTCTTAAGTGACAGGCTAAAGAGTTTGGACTGTTTTTAGTAGACATTAGTGCTTGGAGAAGCAAGATATAAAACAAATCTCAATCTCTGCATAGTCCCTTCCACATTTAATAAATGTTGAAATGATATGAAATATGGGATATGTTTGCTGCTTGGGATGAATAGGACAATAATAATTAATGACATGGAGCATATCCATTACATTTGCATTTAGTCTTGATTTTATTTAAATTTTACTGTTATTTCATGGGATTGATTGTTTTCTGTTTCTCTCATTCTAATTTTTAGGGACACAGTTGTTGGATAAAGTTTGCCACATTTTTTAAGCAATTAAATTTTCTTTCCCATTATTTAATTTTCCTTGCTCTCTTTAAAGTAACTGCATTCTTTTGTTCCCCCCCTAGGTATTTTTATAGTCCTTGTGTCCAGTTATCCTTTTTTTCTAAGGCTCTACTTATACTGGTGGAGTTGTTTTCTTCTGGGTTAAACTCTTAGGTGTCTCTCATTCTTTAGAATTTCTTCATTACTTTCAGTATTTTGTTTTTCTTAATCATAGCCCAGCCTTTGTTTCTGAATTGGGGCTTTGCAGTTGGGTTAGACTGCTCTCTCTTGCCTATTCTTGGAGAGTGTGTAGGCTCTGTTTGATCCTGGCCATGGTAGCTAAGACTATATCCTACTTTTTGCAGGAATTTTTAGATTTTGTTTCATTCTGTTAAGGATTCAACTCTTTCTGGCACAATCCTGAACTCAGAATTGATTTTATTCCCCACTATGACACAAATAAATACTGTTACTGGAGTAAGTAGCAGGCCTCCAACAAAGAAGGTTCTAAGTGTTGCCTTTTCTCCTTCTGTGATTCATGGTATGGTTTGAGTATGGATTGCCTGGGTTGACCCTATCTCTAGCTGTGTGACCAGGCTATTGACATGCTGTGTCTTCTGCTTACTTGTCTTGGCTCTGCTCGAGTTTCTTATATTTTCTTATATTGCCTCTTATATAGTTTCCATCAGTCTTCTTGGGCAGTCTTGAATGAGATGGAGGAATTCATAGATACTTCTCTTTTTTATTGTTCTTTTTGGTGGGGTCCTAAAGGGCTTAACATATCAGCTGCTTAACTGGACAATCCAACTAATGACAGAGAGAAACCTGAATTACTCATTTCTTATTTTACTTCTTTTTTTTTTCCCCAGCATTTCAAGGAGGATTAGTTTTAACCTGAGAAAAATAGGACTCCTTCACAGTATAAGAACAGATAGTACTATTTGGTGGATGCTAAGTGAAATGCCATTCTTGCCACACTATCCATGAAATAGAAAGTTAGGACTACTATGATCTAAAATCTTTGAACCTAGTAGCTCTTTGAGTATATGACCTGATTCACTTTTGTTTTTATCTCCACTACCTAAGCATAGAGGCACTTAATGAATACAAATTTGATTACTGTTGATTTCAAACTTGGTTATCTAAGGTCATTTCATTTATCCTTAGGGAGAAATATAAATTCCTTCACTTGGGTAAAAAGACTTGAGTGCAAAGTGCAAGTTGGAGATGATCCTGATACACAATAGTTGCTAACTCATATGCTTACTAGTTGGTCAAGACTGGTCAAGTCACAATCTCAGTGTCAGCTTCCTCATCTTTGTAATGAGGGGGTTGGACTCAATGGCCTCACAGTTCTTTTTCAGTTCTAAATCTATGATGCTATGATTAGATTTTCTTAATTTGGCTCATGGTGGCAGAACTGAAAGTAGTGGGTGGAAGTTACAGACAGAAATATTTTGGCTCAATATAAAGATAAATTTTCTAACAACTAAAGTTATCCAAAAAAAATGAGAAGACCTCCAGGGACTAGTGAGCTCTTGGGTGATGTAGGGACTGGATGAGCACCTGTTAGTCATTTTGTAAAGGAGATCATTACTTAAGCATAGATTGAACTTGATGACCTATGATGTTCATTGACCATTAATGAAGAAGAACATTAATGGGAAGATGTTACTTGAATTCAAATGAGTTCAAATTGTTAGGTGAAGATCAACTATAGTCAAGGGCTTATAGAAAATATGCAGATATGATTATTGAGCTGCTTAGTGATTATGATCTTATAGGAAAAAAGAAGGGTTATTATAAGATTGGAACGAATTGGAATACTAGAGATAATTCTCATTGAAATGAAAATCATAGGGTCCCTTACTTGAGCTCCTGGAAATTTGCCCAAATCAAGGTACCTGCTCCTAGTCTAGAGTGAACTACTGAAACCACTTGAGAGTTGGTGGCATGGGATAAAGCATGCACAGGACAGAGCATCTCTGACAAGTGTCAAAAATTTCAGACAACAATTGCTGTGAAGCTGCAGCAGAGCCCCTGTGCAGGGATGAGAGGTTTTCTTCGTTTTTGATGAGG
The DNA here is from genome assembly GCF_037893015.1 of Macrotis lagotis. NCBI lineage: Eukaryota > Metazoa > Chordata > Mammalia > Peramelemorphia > Peramelidae > Macrotis > Macrotis lagotis. The sequence continues at coordinate 815,035,633 of NC_133658.1, read as the reverse complement.
AGCATGCTCAAGGCTAATGATTCCTCAGTGCCATCTTCACTTTATTTTTTCTCTCTCATTTCAGGAAAGCAAGTTCCAGTTTCTTAACTCTATTTCTTAAGTATTTAACTTTTATAAATACTCTGAGTTTAATAAATGTTTGTAGTTAAATACTACTTTCTTAGCCTGTGTGCATCATCACTGTGCATGTATGGAAGACAAGACAATAGCGATAACTGCCAGGGTGAGAAAAGGAGAGAAATCTAGATTTAAAACTGGTATTTTGCCAGAGTATTATTTTTTTTTCTGACCGTGTCTCAGAGTGAATAAAAGAGAATCATTGATTCAGTTTTTCTTTTCTTTTTAAAATAATTTTTTTATTTCTTTGATATCAAACAAAATAATTTATAACTATTGATATATTTTGCTTTTATATGCCTAAATTTCTTCCTCTATCTTTTTCTCTGTCTCCAAGAGAGTCAAGATATATAAGAAATATTTTTAAAAAGGAAAAAAAGAAAGAGAAAAAAATCATCAAAACCAATCAATACAACAAAATAATTGAGAATATATGAAATGTTCCACACCTATAGTTTATGCTTCTGTAAAAGAGTAGGAAGAAATGTCATTTTTGAATCTGTTTGTTAAGAGGTGGCTAGGTGGTCCAGTAGATAGAGCACTGGCCCTGGAGTCAGGAGTACCGAGTTCAAATTCAGCCTCAGACACTTAATAATTACCTAGCTGTGTGGCCTTGGGCAAGCCACTTAACCCCATTACCTTGCAAAAACCTTGTTCTTTATTTTAGAACTTTTTTTTATTATTTGTGGTGGTAGTTCTTCCATTTATATTGTTTTAGTTGTATTTATTTTGTTTCACTGTCTCTACTTGCTTCATTTCACATCATTTCATGCAAATCTTTTGATGCTTCTCTATATTGATCATATTTGCTGTTTCTTACTACACAATTATATTCTATTATTTATTTACTGCAATTTGTTTAGCTATTACTGATGAACATCTACTCTGTTTACAAGGCTTTGTTACTATAAAAAGTACTGTTATAAATACTTTTGTAAATGTGGGGAAATTTTAAAATTTTATGTATATATTATACAGCACAAAAAGAAATTATATTTCTAAACAAATTACTCAGCAGATTTTATTTGAGAGAGGTTATAATGAACTAGTTGTGTTTGGTAGGTCCTTGGTGACTTTCCTTCTCATTTTTTTGGGAAGCCAGTTTGAAAAGAAAATCATTCTGCCAGAGGGGAGAAGCTTTGGGAATTGCTGGGTAAGAGTCATCCTACCCACACAAGGGTAGGGATAGATAAGGAGTGACAACCCTTTGGCAGTCCAGCATAGCAAAACAGCTTCAGACTCCTGCTGAAGAGAAATGTAATTTTTTTTTCCTGATTTTTCAAAAATGATAAAAAAAGTAGAACCTTCTAACTCTAGATCTGTGAGTTTTATCTTGATTTCTGGAAACGTGTGAGAAACTATTATTAAGGGGATCATTTTTAAATGTTTATAGAGATGAATGTTACTACAAACCATTGAAAATTTATAAAGAATAAATGGTGGACTTATTTTCTTTTTTAAATAGGGCTATTAGACTGGTAGAGCAGGGAAATTTTGCGTGCCTAGACTTCATCAAGGCATTTAAAGAGTCTCTTTCCATATCTTTGTTGATAAGATGAAAAGATTTGCTGGATTAATGATAGTGCATTCAAATTTGAATGATGGAAACCAAAGGTCTATGTCAGGATGCTGAGAGGCTTTTTGGGGAATGTTGCCAGGCTTTGCTCATGCCCAGTTGTAGTCAATATAATCTCAGTGACCTGGATAAAGGTATAGATAGTGCACCTAAAAGATTTTCAGGGGACCCAAAATTGAGAGAGATAGTTAACATAGAAGATAAGTGAACCAGGACTTAAAAAACCCTTTCCATATTTGAAAATACATAGAAGAGAGCAGAAGGAAGGGCAGAAGGGGAAACAGACACGCAGGACAATGTTGGTTCTATGACATTTAAAATCTTAAATGTATTAAATAAATTTGCAAATTTGTTGATTGTTTTAAAAAAGCAAGTTCTATGCAATAGATTGATAATTTCATATATAATCCCAGTTTTCTGAACTTGTTTATATATGTAAATGTTCATGTTTGTTGATGAATTTCCAGCTCATAATAAAACATTGAATACATCTTCATAAGCTGGAAACAGGATGAATTTAATTTGGATAAATGTAAAGTAATATTTTAGTTAAAAAAATCACTAACAGTAGAGTAGAATTGGATAAACATGGCTGCTATCTAAAAGTTCTAGGGTTTTTAGTAAATTTCAAGTTTAATATGACTTAACAGTGTGTCATAGCAGCCAAAAATGTTAGTGGAATCTTAGGCTGCACTAAGTGGCATAATGTTCTAGCAATGGGGACTGTGGTATTGAAGGGAAGAATCCAAATATAACTCTGTCTTGGTCACACTACACTGGAAAAATGATGTTTAGTTCTTAGTATCAAAATTTTAGGAAGGACATTTCAAATTAGATCATGTACAGTGAAGGACAACAACTTAAAATTATTCCTTACAAAGATTGAAGGATAGAGATGGTTAATAATATTCAACTTGGAGAAAATATTTGGTGAGGATTTTGAGGTGGCAAAGGGAAGAGTTTAGAGGAAGTAATGATGAATTAGAATTTTTTGCTTGACCCAGAAGGAAGAAGTGAGATTCATTATTGGAAATAACCGAAAGATAGTTTTCACTCTGATATGATGAGAAATTTCCATACAATTAGATATAAGTGGAAAGGGACCATCTTTCTACTCTCTTCTAGAGAAGTCGGGGTTACAGTTTATACTCATTATTATAGAATGGTTTCCTGGTTTATGTAGAGTTTGAAACAGATGGCCCTTCCAATTCTTGAAATGCTGTAATTCTGTGACTCTTTTTCCTGATAGGGCAACCATTTCTCCTTTTTCACACTTTTTGGTGTCCTTATCCCTGCCCATTCATGGAATAGTTGGTCATATAGTTTTAGAATATATAATTCTATGAGAACTCTTGATGATTTTCATGTTGAATTAACCATAGAATTTTGAACTACCTCTGTCCTTAATTTCTTAGTCTTCTAAATGCATCATGGGAAACTTTCATCTGATCATTTGTGCTCTTGTTGAGTAAAATACTCAAAAAACTCAAATATATCTGTGAACTCACTGATTCACAAGTTCCCTCCAATGATGCACATCTCAGACATCCTTGCCTGCCTATCCTGTGCCACTGTCATTCAGGTCTTCCTAAAAATTTATCATTTTGCTGTTTCCTCATATCACTGGGTAACCAGTGAAGCACTCTGATCTTCCATCTGTCTTCTTTCACTTTTGACACATGACAATTGACATCTTTTATTTGTGTACTTGGTGACACTCTTTCCTATTCTTTGGAGTTCCTGTTGTTTGTGTGTTGCAACCTGCTCACCTCTGTCATCACTTTTCATTATTCTTTGATTGTTCATCTTTAGTCCTTTTAAAGTAGTGCTGCGCTAGTTCTCACTGTCATACAGCAACACGTGTAAAATGTTTGTATTTAAAGTATAGAACTTTGCTGTTATGAGAAAACCTAGGTTCAGTAAAAGAGCCTTTCAATTTCCCAAAACAATCCTGCCTGATCTCTTCCACTTTTTCAACCGGGGGCTTAACTCATTGTCTCTCTGTTTTCTGTTCTAGATATATGTGCTTGTGGACATCCTCCATAGAATTTCCATATGCATGTTAAGATCTGAGCAATAGATATTATTCATTCATTTGGTTTTTTTCCTATTTGGAGGAACAGGAAAAATTCCTTTGAGTGTTTACAGATTTCTTCCAAGAGGCTCTAAAGTGTCCTGTGGTTGATGCAATGAACACAATGTTATCTGAAAATAGAAGCATCTAGAGGATCTCACCATCCACAAGGAAGTAAGATATCCATAACTTGAACTTTGTATTGGATCTCCTGCATTAATAGTGAATATTCTGGGTGAACATTCGTTGCCAAGTTTTGTCTCATTTGATGCTTATTTTCTGGATTAATGAACAGAGTAGAGTAGTATCGATGAATCCTGATCTTCATATTTGGATGCTCCTTATTGTAAAAGAGTCAGAAAGTCAGAACTGTGTTATATTCTGTTATCTAATGACTACAGTTTCTTGTAATCAATAAAAAAGTGAAATTGGAGATTATATTTTTATACATTTTAGTCACCTTTGAAATGATAAAGATATGTATCATTGTTGAATAATGCAGGTAGAATTGTTTGTTTCCTATTAATAACCTCATTGAAAATAGTGTCAGATTGGGTATAAATTTCCTCATAAAGATTTTGTATAGGTGAGAGAGGAGGCATATGGGTTGGTAATTAATTTTTCCTTCAGTCCCAATTTATGAGATTATTAATGACAAGGTTAATTTTTTTCTATGCATTTGGTACCTTCTTTTAGATGCTTTGTATATTAGTCCCTCAATATCTTCATAATTGTATCACCCCCAGCAAAATCTTCTCTATAGATTCCTGATCTAGTCCATCTGCTTTTCCATCTTTTTCCTCATTAATGTAATTACTATCTTCTCTGTAGATGTACAGAAGATCCTACTAAGGTGGTTCCACTGTACATGATAGAAAAACCAGTTTGTTAGAATGATTTTCATAAACCTTTCCCATTTTTTTCCTGTTTTAGTTATCTTTCCACATTTATCCTTGTATATCCTCAGGATTTATCCTGAGATAATTTTTCTTAGTTGAATACTTGGTCAGTTTTAAACTATTTCTTTCTGTTTCATGAAAAAATCTTGTTTAAAATAATCTCTCTTCCTTCTTCATAGGATTTTATAGGTGAATTTATATTCCAGTTTGGTGTTGCTACTGATAGTCATTGTTGCCTGTTGGGCTAGGTATATTGATTGAGGTACTTTCTGGGCTCTTTTGGACTCCTTTTTTTAAACAACTAATTACATTGGCTAAACTTATGGTGAACTCATTATATTTAACATCAGTTGCCTTTCTGTTATTCATTACCATTTTTTTCAATAACTTGTTTAATTCAGCATCAAATCTTCATAATTTTGTGCCATTATCTTTTTTGTCACTATTATTTCTTCTAGGTTCTAATCTGTTTTTTCCTCCTTTTTTCTAATCTTAGTTCTAATAAGTAGATAGTGTTACATCTTTTCTTTTTATTAAGATGTAGTTAATTTTATTCCTTGTTATGCTATTTAATACTTACTATTCCTGCAATCTACCAATTTAATTTTTGAAGAAAGTATTCATTATATAGAAATATTAGTGTTACTTTATATGTCTTTAGTCTCATTTCTTTCTCTTGAACCATAATTTATCACATATTTTTCCCTATCCTTACCTTTTTCCATTGTTACATTAAAATTTGCAAGTATTAGAGTGAATGCTGATTTGATTTGGAGGGTACTGTTAGGTTCTTCACAGAATTTTTCTACCATGTCATCATGAGCAATTAATGTTGGTGTACACAGCAATTATTTTCATAGTAGGCTTAAAATATAATTATCCTTTGTATCAAAATAGATAATGACAAAATGTTCCATGAAATATTTCTTGAAGCTTTTGTGCATAATAAAACTTACTTCAAAACTCATTTTCTTTGCTTCTCCAAACAAAACCAGAAGAAAGAAATTGGAGCTAATGCAAGGATGGCTCACAAGCTCTGTGATGAGCTCAGTTGGTCCTTTTTCTCTTCTTGGAGTCATACTTGAAGCCTTTCTATCATCTTGGAATCTGCCAAAGATAACCTTTGAGAACTCAGGGTCATCTTCATACCACAGTGAGGAATTGGGTAGGATTAAGCTGGAGGGTAGAAGAAATAGTGCTAAATGAACTATTGTTGTATATCATATTTATTTATTGCTAGTAAAATCAAGAATAAAATATGATTATTAACAGAGTTGGATTGATATGTAAAAGAATTTAATGGTGACATCTCACAATTTTTTTTGCAAGGTTAAGTGACTTGTCTAAGGTCATACTCCCAGGTAATTATTAAGTGATTTGAACTCAGATCCTCCTGACTCCAGAGCTGGTGTTCTATCCACTGTGTCACCTAGCTGCTCAGGTGGCATCTCACTACAAAATAAATGCCAGACGGTCCATCAGCTAGCACCACACCATCCATATACAGAACCATTGAATATAGCAAGTGGAGAAGTTTTGAGTACTCTAGACAAGTTCATTTAACTTGACAGTGTCCTTTCCAAGGAGGTACACATTGACAGTGAGGTTGACATACACATTAACAGAGCTAGTTCAGTGTTTGGGAGACTCCAAAAGAAAGTATGGGAGAGAAGAGGTATTAGACTGACTATTAAACTGAGGGTCTACAGAGTCATTGTGCTGACCTCATTGCTATATGCATGTGAAACCTGGACAGTCTACCAGGGCCATGCCAGGAAACTGAATTGCTTCCATTTAAATTGTCTGAGGAAGATTCTGAATATCACCTGGTAAGAGAAGATATTAGACAATGAAGCCATTTCTTGAGCTAAATTGCCTAGCATTCTAGCATTACTACAGAGAGTGCAACTACGATGGGCTAGATATATTAGGATGCCAGACATGTACCTACGAAAAAACTATTTTATGGAGAACTCACACAGGGGGTCAGAAAAAGCAATACTGAAACACCCTCAAAGGTCTCATTGAAAAACTTTAGAATTGATAGTACAACATAGAAAACAATGTCACAGCATTGCCCAGCATGGCATGCCCTCATCAGTAAGGATGTTGCACTCTATGGGGAAGACAGAATTGAAGCAGCTCAAAGGGAACATGACATCAGTAAGTTTAGAGTAACCTCCAGAGTTCAAATGGACTTTCTTGTGCCCAAACTATGGTAGAGTATTCCAAGCTCGTATTGATCTGATCAGCCACAGTAGGACACACTGTCATTTGTCTGAAAAATAGTGATGTCATTTTGGTCTTCTTCGATAAAGAAGGACAAGAACCAACCAACCAACCAGTGAACTCCTCCTACATATATATGATTACATTATCTTTTGCCCTACACTATCTTGATTTTTGATCATACCGTTTCTAGGTGGTTTAAAGGAAGTGTCATTTTCCTTTTGATCATTTCTGGTCAAACAATTTTTCTTTATGTTCATATATACTATTATTTGCTCAGCAATTCTCCAATTTATGCATAGTCCCTTAATTTCTACTTCTCTATTGGGCAGCTAGGTGATGCATTGGATAGAGCATTGACCTTGGAGTCAAAAGGACAGGAGTTCAAATCTGACCTCAGACACTTGACTCTTACTAGCTGTGTGACTTTAGGCAAGTCACTTAACCCTGATTGCCTCCTTTCCAGGGCCATCTCCAGCCATCCTGGACCCAGATAGCTCTGGAGGAGAAAGGGAGGCTGGTGACCTAACATAACTCCCCCCTTATTCAAATCCAGTTCATGTGCTTGTAATGGCATTACATCCCTAATGTTTTGGTCTTCTTAAAAAATGAAGGACAAAGGAACCCCTAAACTTCTCTTTTGCAACAAAATGCTATTATTAATAATATTTTTGTACATATGGACTTTTCTTTTACCTCTGAGATATTTGTCTAGGAGTGATATAAGTAGGTCTAAGAGTAACCACAATTTAGTGATATTTATGGATTTGTAAAACAAATTGTCCACTTTATCTTTCATGATCGTCTCTATCTTTCATTGCATCAAGCATTCTTCTCTAGTTGTGAATGTTATGGTCCTCTAATTTATCTTATAGCCTTTTATATTTAGATCATGTATTAATTTGGAACGTAATTGTGGTATGTCCTGAGAAATCCCATTTCTGCTATTCTGTTTTCCATTTTTTCCAGTAGTATTTTTTTATTAAATAATATATCCTTATCTCACCAATTGTAATCTTGGATTCATGGGACACAAGTACTATTTGATATATTTATTTGTTTCTGCATCATATATTTCCAATCTGTCCAGCTGATTAACTTTGCTGCTTTTTAACCAAATTTACTTAATTTTTCAAAGTTAGAAACTAATTCTGTTTTATAAAAATATTTTTTATTGCTCATCTTCATCCTTTCTATAATATTTGACAATGTTAAACACTTACTCTCACTGGATGTGAGTCCTTTCCTGACTTCAGAAACACTGTTCTCTTGGTTTATTTCCTATCACTCCTGATCTGTCTTCTCCATTAGTTCTTTCTCTTTCTCTCTTCAATCTGTTAATGTGGTTGTTCTTCAGGTTTTTGTTTTAGGTTCTATTCTTTTTCTACTTTCACTTTTATTGTCCATTTTATTGTTTCAACAGTCATCTCTATGAAGATAACTCCCTAATTTGTATTCCATCCTTGAATATTCTATTCTGTTCCATTCTGAGCCTCAGATCTGCCTTTCCAATGATCTACATTGCATCTCCAACTTTCACTGACACTGCAAGCTCACTTAAGTTTCATAGAATAGCAGAGTCCCAGAAAGGGAAGGAATCTCTGTGTTCATCTTATCTACTCATGAATCTTCTAAATAATATTCCCACCAAGTAATCAGTTAGCCTTTACTTCGATACTTCAAAGAATGAGAAGCACTCTCCCCTGAGGAAGACTCCTTTGCTCTAGTACAACTTTGAATTTTAGGTTTTTCCCTATCTTGAACCTAATTCTACTTCGCAGCAACTTTTACCTATTATTCTTAAATCTATCCTTTTGGACAAAGAACCAGTATCAATTTTTTATCTATTTGATAGGATTTTGAATATTTGAAGAAAACAATAATTCCTAAATTTTTATCCCAAGTTCCTTTAAATAATACATATGGCATAGTCTCATATCTTCTCACTACTCTGGTCTTTCTAGACCAATTTCAATTTATCAGTCCCCCCGCCCCACATACCCCAAAATGTGGAAACTAGAATTGAACTTAATATTCCAGCTATTAACATTCTTTATAATATCCCTGACCTTTGGCTTCTACTTAATAATTTCTGGGACCAGGGAACTCATTGCCACTCAAGGCTGCATTTTCCATTTTTGGACAACTCTCATTGTTAGGAAGTTCTTTATCATTCTGCACAAAAATTTGTCTCCTTAAAATAGCACTAATAGTCCTACTTCTGCTTCCAACAGTCAGATAGAATGGCAAATCTCTACTTCACAGGATAACCCTTTAAATATTTGTACCCAATGACCATTTCTCTATAGCCTTTCATTTCTGCATTTCTTCTGCAGGCTAAACATTCCTGGTTCCTTCAACTTATCTTCATCTTATATAGCTTCCATTACCTCATCATCTTGTTGGAATTTCTCAGGCATGATTTTAACTAACCAGGGTGGAGTATAGTACAATTATCATTATCTTCTTCCTTCTGGATTACCATTCTTTGATGTATTTGTGCTTTCATCAGTGTAACTCTTTCTCCCATTGCTCATAACACCTTTTCATCCTTTCTGATTGTTATTCATGTCATATTAGTCCTCCAAAAGGGATTTTTAAGTGTCTTATTTTAGATCAGTTGGCATTATAGGATTATGTAGGACTCTGTCCTGAGCCTTTGCTCTTCTCTTTCTTCATTTGTCTTCTTTGGTGGTCATTATCATCATCTCTGTACAAATGACCTCAGAGTCTACATATTAAATCCATATCTCTTTTGAGCTCCAGTCCTGACTCTAAATGCTTGTCAGACAGTTCTTACCTGGAGGTAACATAGATATAACAAACTCAACATGTATGACACTAAATTCATTATCCTTTCTCCAAATTCATATCAGCTCCTAATTTACCTATTTCTATTGAAACTTTTTGAACATGTGTGTAAGATTTTTTTCCAGCACATTTCAACTTGTTCCAGTATTTGTTCTAATACCCCAACCTGACATTATCACTTTTGATCCTTATACTGATGCTCAACATTTTAGCTATGCCTTTCAGTATTGTGTGGTCTACACAATGGATACACATACCATCTATACCTTCATTTAACTCATTGCTTAATTATGTATATTTTCCTTTTTTTTGCAAGACAATGGGGTTAAGTGACTTGCCCAAGGTCACATAGTTTAGCAAGTATTCAGTTGCTGAGGCTGGAGTTGAACTCAGGTCTTCCTGAGTCCAGGCTTGGTATTCTACCCAATGTACCACCTAGCTGCCCCTAACTGATTGCTTAAAAAAGTATAGGGACTAGGACAGATTCCTGGGATATTCCACTATAAAGTTATTGCAATATTGACCTATTAATAATGGTCCTTGAGTCTAGTCATTCAATCAGTTCTGAATCTATACCTCTCTCTTTCTCAAAGGCCCTTTGACTGTTTGATTGGATGTAGATTATATCCTTTTATTTTTCTTATATAGGAACTATTTCATATTCTAATAGAATCTTAATATTGTTCCCCTTAAATCGGTTTCTCTTTCTGACTTCACTCTCTGTCAATGTCTTTATTATTTACACATTTTTGCATTTTTGAAACTATTGTTTTTGACTTGTTTCATTGTCACTTCTCAAATATAGTTACCAAGTCTTATCAATTTCACTTCTGCAATATCTTACACATTTATTTCCTTCCTTATATTCCTGTTACCATAGCCATACTACATACCCTCATGCTACCTGCCTATACTATTTTAATAACTTCCTAATAGTTCTTTCTTATTCTACTTTTTTCTTCCTGTAAATCAGTTTTCACACTGCTTTCTTACATATTGGTCAGTTCTGGGTATTCTACTCAAAAAATGTTTATTGTGTTTATTAATGAATGAATTTCAAGTGTTGACTGGCATTCAAAGCTCATTATAATCGCATAATAGCCTATTCTTTCTAGCCTAATTTCTATTTTTCAACCAAACTGGACTATTCTGCTGACAAACACACTCTGTACTTTTCTACTTCTTTTTCACATAGGTTAGAAGATACTTGAAGATGATCTTTCCCAGACCTATCATTCTGCATATTCAATTCAACTGACATATGTTAAGTGTCTACAAACATTGGGTATACACACACACACACACACACACACACACACACACACACACACACACGAAGAATCCTTGCCCTCAAGTAATTTGTATTCCACAGAGAAGTTAAGGTACTTGGCCAAAAGTCATACCATTTATAAACAGTAGGAGCTGGGATTCAAATCTAGTTTTTTCTAATTGCAATTTGAGTTCAGATTTAGTAGTTTTTTTAACTTTCCCTAAATATAATTTTGTTTGTTTGTGCTTCCTTAGTGTCATTTTGTTTGTCTATGCTTCCTTAATGATTTGAATGTCTTCCATTTTATTTTTCTTTTTGATGAGGAAATGGGGTTAAATGACTTACCCAAGGTCACACAGTTAAGTTAGTATTAAGTGACTGAGGTCAAATTTGAACTCAGGTACTCCTGAATCCAGGGTCAGTTGTCTATCCACTGTCTATCCAGCTGTCTCCAATCTTCCATTCTCTTGATCTGTTAAGTCAATTCCTACTTATTCTTTAAGCTCAATTCAAATGCTATTTCCTTCATGAAGCTTTCACTGATGCTACTTTTGGTAACAGCCTTTGTTCTTGGACCTCACGTTACTCTTTTGTTCTTTTTTTGTTCACTTATGTAATATTGTGTATTTTAATTATCTATGACTTTCTTTACTTCAAGAAGGCAGTATCTTATCTAAACCTATGTTTCTCTCAGTTTCAGATAAGGTAAGAACATAAGTTCTTATTAAGTGCTTGAGTTAATGAAAGAAGACGTTTGTGTGTGTGTGTGTGTGTGTGTGTGTGTGTGTGTGTACACACATACACAACTATCTTCATTTATTTCCTTCATTGTATTCATATATATACATGTATATCATATATTCACATATAAGATCTTTCTCTATTCTATGCACACACTACACAATAAGTGTATATCTATATATTTATGACTTAAATTTTATAAACACACATATATAATCCACAAATGTAAGAAAATAATCTCTAAATGATTGGTATGGTTCTTCTCAATCTAGCCATGTATACTAAACTCTTTCTAAATCCAAAGTTATTAACTATTTTTATGTCATTGAATAGCCCACTCCTCCTGTCTTAGGGTTGTTTGGTGAAATTTGTGAATTCTTTCTCATAATTATATTTTAAATGAAATGCATATTATTACAAAAACACAATTATATAAGAAGATAGTTATTAAAATATATTTTTAAAAAATTCCCAGAAGTTCATAGATGCCAGATAAAGAATACCTAGTCTGTTAAACAAAAATTTTCATTTTTCATTTCTTTTAAACTTATGACAGGAAATTTCCTGACAGAAATTCCTTTAGTGGAAATCACAATTATGCTTTAAAACTCTATATAAACTTATCACATTAAAAATAACATGCATTTTCATGTGACTGAAATGTGTTCCAATATCTTCATATTTCTAGGACCTCCTATATGAAAAGAACTTTAGAAGCCATAACTCCAAATCTGTCACCCTGTGATCATTCCCAATTCACCCTAAAATATGAAACCCCCTGTACAGTATGTTTGACCTTTGGCTTCTGCTTGATAACTTCTAAGGCCAAAAACTCATCTTTCAAGGTATTATGTTCCATTTTTGTATAGTTCTTAGTGTTTGGACATCCTTTCTCATTCTTTGCCCAAATTTTATGTCCCTATAATTAAGACTTATTAGTTCTACTTCTGCATGATGACCCATCAAATATTTAAACCAAATGAACATTTCCCAACAGCCTTGTACCTTTACATTTCTTATTCTGCAAGCTAAACAAACATTCCCTGTTCTTTCAATTTATTCTCTTCATATAATTTCCATTCTCCTCTTCATCCTGGTGGCCTTTCTGAGGCCTTAGCTTGTCAGTGCCCTTTCTTAAATTTGGTATCTTCTTGTGTTGAGCAATAAATTGAAATAATTATGAGATTAACATTTTTTCCTACAGTTGTATGGGAGATGGCAAAAGAAACTACATTGTTTTCTCTGATATACCTATAATCCCACCTGGATCAATTGGTATTTTTTGAATTGTTTTGAAATTATTTGTAAAGTTTTATTTATTGAAGATTTTATCTGTAAGAAAAGGTAATTTTATTACTTTCCAGTAAATAAGTCTGTAAATCTTTACTATGTAACAAATATCATCTTGAACCATGAGCTTTAATTTTGGAGACTAGAGGTATATTTGGATTTTTTTTATCTCAATGTTTGATTTGATAATGTTTGTTTAAATGTTCTGACATGCAGTAATGATAGTTTGAAATAGTGAATATTATGGGAAGAGGAATGTCAAGGCCAGAGGATCAGGACAGTTTTAACTTTGTTAATGATATGTAACTTTTGACAAGACCCTTCACCTTTCTGAGACTCAGTTACTCCTGTGTAAAATGAAAGTTGGGCCAGATGACCTTTAAGTTTTCTGACATATGATAATGAATGAGTATGTAATAGCAAACTTTAAAACCTAAATCTAAGATTTCATTGGTATATAGAACTCTTAAGATAGAATTTCCCTCTATTGCTATGGATAATGTAGTAGTCATAAAGCCTAGCACATAGAGTGGTCAAGTGATCTGCCCAGGGTCAAAGAGCTAAAATGTATAAGAGGCAGGACTTGAATGAAGATCTTCCTGGCTACTAAATTTGGCCTTTACAATCTATGTTCCATGTTAACATTTTTATGGAATATTCAGCGATTTTTCAGTTCTGTTTGATTCTTCATGACCCCATTTGGAGTTTGCTTGGTAAAGGTACTGAAGTGGTTTGTCACTTTCTTCTCCAGCTCATTTTACAGATGAAGAAACTGAGACAAACAGGATGAAGCTACTTGCCCAGGGCCATACAGCTAGTATGTGTCTGAAGCCAGATTTGACCTCCTAAAGATGAGTCTTAAGGACTCCAGGCCCAGCATTTTATTTACTGTGTCATGTGACTACCCATTCTTATAACAAATTATTAATAAAATAATGTTATTTTTGTTTGAGTAGTTCTTATAAGTATGAATTAAGTTGGTATAGTGGGTTTCTGTGATTGCTTTCCTAAATTTTCCCTAGGAGATTCTGATTTCAGATTCTGATTTCAAAAAAAAATGTTCCCAGTGAGTCAAAGTAGTTTTCATTTGGTTCAAGTTATTGGTCATTTTCATTTGTGTCCAACTCTCTCTGTGACCCCATTTGAGGTTTTTTTTGGCAAAGATACTAAGGTCATTTGCCATTTTCTTCTCCAACTCAATTTATATATGGGGAAACTGAGATAATCAAAATAAATAAAATCTTTAATAAAAAAAGTATGTGGGACTGATTTTGAACTCTGGTTTTCCTGACTCCAGACATAGTTCTCTATCTCACTGTACCATCTTACTCCTGGTCTAAGTAGTTTTATTTTTTTTAAATATTAACTTTAGCAGTAAATAACTCAAGAATATTATGAGTAGTATATTAAATCATCCTGGAAGTTCACAATATTCTTTGGTATTTTGTTGAAAGGGGTTCAAAGAACAAAAACCATTCGGAACCATTGGGTTTGAGCCACTTCTTCTTAAGAGGTGATTAATGAGGTCTGTGACTCATCTAGGTTTTGATGTGAATCAGTACAAAGCTCAGTGCTGCTTCCACATTCTCATAATATCTATTTCTGGTTGCTTTTGTTTATATACAAAGGCATGAATTAGGAATGCTTAAAGTACTTTTTTTTAACAAAATGCAATTTATTTGCTCTACTATGTAAATTAAATGATAAAATGTCAATCAATATTTAGAAAAAAAAACAATGCTTTTGTCTGTTTCAATGGATAAGCCTATAACATCTAACCTCTAGACCCATATGTTAAATCAATAATTTTTTCCCCTAATTTTCAGAAGCACCGAATTTGAAGTCTGCATCTGGTCCAAGTTTAGGTTTTGTTATTTAGTGTCTATTTGACCTAGGACAAGTTATTCAGTCCTTCGATTGCTGATCCTCAGTTTGTCCAACTGTAAAATGAGGATCTTGAATTAAGATGTACATTTCTAGCTTTAAACACTGATGCCCCCTCTATATGTAGAATTACAGTTATACAAATTAAGCATCCAAACAGTCTTAATTTGACATCAGTTTCAGTATTTTTTAAAGGAAATAAAAATCATCGTCATCCTTGTGCTATTTGATAGATAACCATAGAGCTCTTTCCTTTCATTTCTGACAGCCAAAGAGCAATCAGTAAGAAGCTATTAATAGAAAAGCTGAGATCCTAATGTGAGAATTTAGATATAATTCCTCTCTCTGCTGAAGTTGGACTATTCTACCTTGGTTGAGTCTTTTTCTAAGTGTCTCCCTGTCTTTAAAGATAATTAAAAAGTCTTGTTACCCAAGAGATTTCTTTTATTCTATGTTTACCATAATCTTCCTCGATAATAATTTTATCTCCTTTTTCTTGGCAATACAGTCATGTATCAAACTACATTATTCTATTTTTTCTGCCATGGAAATTATCATAAATAATTACATGTATTGCTGATTTTTTTTGTTTAGTCATGGAATACAAAGGTTTCTCTCTCAGACCTGCAGACATTCAAGCACTATTTGTTCTCAAATATAACTTTTACCCTGGTCTCAATTTATTTATAACTTTATGGCAGTGCTCTTCCCAAACTGAATACAATAGAATTTAACCTTAATTAACAGAAGCATAATTACATAAAATTCCAATTATGTAACATTTCATTATGTCCTCCGGTTTGCCTATTGCAATGATACATTTTTTTATTACTAAAATTTCAGTTATATAAACTCCCCTTCTCCTCCATATTTTTCTGTGCTTGCCTTCAGGTTATCTAAATTTAGTTTCAGTATTATTGTGGCTTCAGGAGTCTCATAAAGGTAGATTTCCACTGGCAAAGTTAAATGGTGAATTTAGGAGATTACCAAGGTAAGTGGGTGGGGGTAGTGAGGAGGAGGGAGTGGATTTTCCACTTTTGCCTGCTTATTTGGAAATAATTGTAAAAATTTACTGAATTACATAGAAAATTTTCTGAATTTTACACGTTGCTCTGCTAGCCAAGGTTTCCTAAATTGTGAGGGAGTATTATCATCTAACCTTCTTTTACTTTCTCACATCATCAGAAAAATTAAATTTGATACTTCCTTTTATTCCTTAATCTTAAAGTGTAGTTAAAGCAAATTGTGAAATCTAGTAAAGAAAGAGTTAAAGGGATGAAGGAATTAAGGCACAGCTGAGAGAATTGTATCAAAGGCATATTAAAAGATTAAGTCAATTTTTGGGACTATGAGAGAGTTCTCTTAGCTCTGGTTGCTGATCTGAGGAGCTATGAATTTGTTTGGATTTTAATTTTTCCTACAAAGGAAAAAAAGGTTTATAACAAAATGTACAGAAAATAATGTTAGCCTAGTATTGTTTATCAAAAATGGCATGTATCTTTAGATTCACAGAACCTAAAACTAAAATGGACTTTGCTATTCAGTTACTGACCATCGAATCAGAGTATTATCATAGAATTCAGTGGAAGGTCAACCAATTCAGTATTCTTAATTTACACATTATGAAACTAATGTACAAGGAAGTGAAGCAGTTGGTATTGTAGTGGATAGAACATGGACTTGGAGTCAAGAAGACAAATGTCTCTGTGTATTAGTTGTGCAACCCTGGGCAAGTCACCTAACCTCTGTCTCAGCTTCCTCTTCTATAAAATGGGGATAATATAAATATGATTTAAGTGAGCTCTTCAAATTCATACGAAATACCATTGTTTGGTGGAAAGAACACTGAATTTAGAGGAAGTAGTGTTGAGTTCATATTCTTACTGTGCTATTTGCTATCTGTATATGTTGGTCAAGTCTCTTAAACTCTCTGTCCCTTAGCTTCCTTAACTGTGAAATGAGGGATTATATTTGATTTCTTAACTCTAAATCCTACTTGATACTAACATAATTGAGAGCAGAAGCCCTATCTGCATCTGGCACACTGTGTCAGAGACTTGTTAAACAAATAAATGAGCTGTGTAGAATCAAAGAACTCAAAGTCAATTGATGAACTGTTGAGTTCCTGTTCTCTTCTAAGACCACTACAACCTAGGACCTCTTACTTTTTTGTACTCAAAGTAGTTTGTTCTTTAAGTCATATCATGTTCCTTCTAACATTTGGCTTATATCTTGTCTTCCCAACTAGATTATAGTCTTCTTGTGGGCAGGGTCTAAAAAAATGGAAACCTATAGCAGTGATTGTCCAAGGTCATATATTAGTAGCTGGGCTATAACTCTCTGTTTCTCTCACCTCTGATTCTTCCTCCTTTATCAGGAGAAAGCATTCTTTTCCCTCTCTGTGATGGAACAAATTACTGTCCATCTTTGAATCTCAGTCTCTTAAGGAATCAAAGGGTTAAAGTTCCTTATAGTTAAAATACCATTCTCCTAGACTTTTGTGATCACACTCAGATAAATGCTTCTTCCTCTATAAAATGTGAATAAGAGCCCTTGGTGGGCTGCATAATAAATAAATTTATTTGCTTGATTTACTCAATCTTGCTTCATCCTAAAAGTATGAGGCTTGCTTTTTGATTTGGTCAACTTACTGTTAATGACCTTCTCTTGGTTTTAGAAGATGAAATCTTGTTGAAAACCTTTACTAATAGTTCTACTGTCATATGTACTTTTAAAAAATCCTTGTATACTTTCAATAGGTAATATACTTTTATTTTCCTAGTGGTGATAACAGATTTTCTTGAATCTAGCCCAGTTATTTGGTCTAATCCAGATAAGACCATTGGCATGAAATTTTTTTTGGTAATGATTCAATTAGGTTGAGACTGCTTTTTGTACTGGGAAGGTATCTGAAATGAACAGGAATGGAATCTATGACTTTAGTTTTAATAGCATGATTATTTAGAATAATGCCAAATAGGATGAGGTATTATGGGGGAGAATATAATATGGGAACTAATGCCTTAAAATGCTTTTCCTTGACTTATCTTGACTTGTCTCAAAATT
Source organism: Macrotis lagotis (assembly GCF_037893015.1). NCBI lineage: Eukaryota > Metazoa > Chordata > Mammalia > Peramelemorphia > Peramelidae > Macrotis > Macrotis lagotis. The sequence continues at coordinate 815,017,676 of NC_133658.1, read as the reverse complement.
CAAACCATCTTTCAAGGACCAACTCAAAGACCACTTGTTAGGTATCACTGAACCTCCTAAGATTATCACTAAGGCTTCAATGGGATGTGATGGCAATATGGTAACAGAAGGAACATCTCAGTAAAGAACAAATTAGGTAATAGGGCATTGAAATGGCATTGTGTGTGTTATGAAGATACATATGGAAAACAAATCTGAGTGATAAGCTATGGAAAAATAATTGGTATAGGAGGTTGTGGAGTTTAATATAGGTAGGACCAGGAGTTCATAAAGTTATCATTGAAAAGTGAGACAGGATGTAATTGTAATAAAGAACTTCAGCTCTATAGACATTTGCTGCACATCTTTCTCTGTTAAAAAGCTGAACAGGGGCAGCTAGGTGGCACATTGGAATAGAGCACTGGCCCTGGAGTCAAGGGTACTTGAGTTCAAATCCGGCCTCAGACACTTAATAATTACCTAGCTGTGTGGCCTTGGCCAAGCCACTTAATCCCATTGCCTTGCAAAAAACTAAAAAAAAAACTGAACGGCTAATAAATATTTTGCATGTTTAGCTACAAATCTAACTTTTCAGGAAGTAGATTAAATGACAAGGATAAAACATCTATTAAGTAGTGACTAATTGCGATAGTGGCAAATACAGGGAGAGTTAGTAGACATTAAGTCTTAGGTAGCATTTTTCTCAAAACAGGTATTGTGATATAGGTAGTATATATACATAAATATATAATATATCCAATTAGTTACATTCTATAAATTCAATTCAAAAAGCATTTATTATATAATAACTATGTGCCCCAAAGTGGCAGTTAGGTGGCATAGTGGATAACTGGAATTGGAATCAGGAAGGCTCATCTTCATGAGTTCAAATATATATCTTCAGACACTTACTAGCTGTGTGACCCTGGGCAAGCCACTTAACTCTGTTTTTCTCAGTTTCTTCAACTGTAAAATGAAGCTGGAGATAGAAAGACAAACCATTTCAGTATCTCTGCCACGAAAACCCCAAAATGGGGTCTGGAAGTGTTGAACACCACTGAAATCATGTAATAATATATGACCCCAAATTAGGTGCCGAGGGATAAAAAAAAGTTGAATAGATATAATTAGGAAACACACTATTGGAGGAATTTATATCTTATTGTTTGCTGAGGCTCTGATCATCATATAATAACTATTTGATGTAGGATTCAAGCCAAGTTCACTTGATTCCAATCTTAGTTCATCACACATTTCTCTACTCTGAAAGGCCCCTTTGATCCTTTAAGCTGAAACTCAAGGTAAATAATGAATAAGAGGATGATGAAACCAAAGAGGAAAATGTTGTCCCTCTTTTCTTAAAAAAATTCGTTACATTTGAATTCCAAGCTGAAAAAGACTTTGATTATAATTCTTTTTCTACATTTTTAAACTATGTGCCCATGGATGAATCACTTAACCTGTAACTGTTTCCTCATTAGCAAGTTAATAACACTGTGAGTATAGAGGCAATGTGATCAAATGAATATATTTCTGAATCTGAAATCATTATGCCTGAGATGAATCCTACCTGAGAGATTTTCTTGCTGTGAGGTCATTCAAATCACTCAATCTGTGAGAATCTCTTATAAGAATGGGAATCGTTTTTAATTTTTATTTTCAGTCTTTGGAATAAAAGAAGTATTTTGTACTCTGTACAAATGAAAAAGTACAATGAAAAAGATGATTGTACATGAAACTGCAAATCTACTATGCACAATTCATTAAAACAAACATCCAACAAAATTATCGTGTATATTGCCTTTTTTCTGTTTTCCTCCTCTCTGCCCTAGAGATGGCTGTTAGACACATAGACATGTAAAAGTGTTCTTTACATACTTTTATTTAACAGTTTTTTCTCAGGCTGCAGATAGCGTCTTTCATGACCTTTATTGTTAATCTAAGTATAATATCAAAATAATTTATTTATTCAGAGTTCTTAAAACAATACTGCTATTCATGTATACAATGTTCTCTTAGTTCTGTTCATATTACTGTTCGTTTTTTGTGCAAGTCTTTCCGTGTTTTCTAAAATCATTGAACTCATCATTTCTTGTTCAGTCATTCCCTATTTGATGAGCAATCTTGTAATCTCTACTTCTTTTCCACCATAAAGAGAGTTGCTATGAAAATTTTAGAACATAAAAGTTTTCTCCTCCCCTTTTCTTTGGAAATAGAACAATTAATGATATTTCTGGGTCAAAGGGGTTTATACTTTGAACATAATTCCATATTCCTTTCCAAAATGGTTGGAAAGTTACAGTTCCACAAGCAATGAATTAGTGCCCTAATATTTCCACATCCATTCCAACATTTGTTACTTTCTCTTCTACCATTTTAGTTGAATCTTATCATTGAACTGAATATTTTATATATTTTTTTAAAGTTTTATTTATTTAAAGCAATGGGGTTAAATGACTTGCCTAAGATCACACAGCTAGATGAGTATTAAGTGTCTGAGGTTGAATTTGAACTCAGGTTCTCCTGACTCCAGGACCAGTGCTCTATCCACTGTGCCACCTAGGTGCTGCTCATTGACCTGAATATTCAAGGAAATCAGATAAACTGTGAGGTAGAAGTGGGACTGGAGTATTCAGGTAAAGTGTATATCCAGGAAAAGGAACAGAGACTAGAGATGGTGTATTGTAATAGAGGAATACAAGTATGCCTAGGTAACTGGATCATTGGTTGTATGGGAGGGAAGTGAAATGCAAAAAGACTGGGAGATTAGAGGGGCCCAGATCTTATGCCAAAAAGAGGATTATATATTTAATACAGGAAATGATAGGGAACTATTGGAGTTTATTGAATGGCATGGGTTGGGAGCTGACACTGTCAGATCTGTACTTTAGGGAGATAACTGATAACTGAGTGGAGTATGGACAGGAGTGGGGAGAGCCTACTTGGAGTAGTCCAGGAGTGAGGTGATAAGGTTCTGAACTAGGGTGGTGGTGGTATGAGTGCAGAGGACACATCCCAGAGATGTTATGATTAACAGGGAGATAGAAATGACAAGGTTGGATAACAAGTTGTATATGTGGGATGAGTGAGAGACAGAAATCAAAAGATATTAGTACTATGAGCCTAGATGACTGGGAGTAGTGTCCTTGATAGTACTAGAAAAATTCTGAAGAGGGAAAGATTTTAGGGAAAAGATTAATATTTTTGGAATATGCTGAGTTTAAGGAGCCTATGGGATATCCAGTTTGAGATTTCCAAAAGTCAGTTATAAATGTGAGCACTGTAGCTAAGAAGGTGCAGATGGGGCATAGATCTGGGAATCATCTACCACAGAGATGATAACAGGAATAATAGAAGCAGGGGTCAAATGAGAAAAATTACCCCCAAAAAATAAGTTAGGGTTACTGAGATATTTTTAAAGAGTGCTTAGAATCGGTCAGGAATGATGATATTTCTTTTATTTCTCTGAAGTGGGTAGGTTACTTTGGAAGTTGTAAGATACAGTTGGGCTAAAGATGATTAAAGATAATTTGAGTATCCAAACTAATCAATATGGTGGTCTCCCAAGGACCACCAGCTGCTGAAGGAGGGGCAAACTCATGTAGGTTGGAAATGAATGTATTAAAACTTCTAGCTAGATCAGCAGTGGGGTTGGGCCCATTCCAGTTTGGGTAAGAGGGAGATTCAATTTCTACCTCCTTTTCTTCTCCCTCCCTACCCCCTTATCAAATGTAAAGAAAAATACAGAAAGAGGGCCAGAAGGAAATACAAGGATAAGAGTTTTGAAAATTGCAGTGATTTAAATTATACCTAAAAAGATTCAGTTACATTTGAAGTTTTATATACCTATGCCTTTTTTTCTTTCCACTTTGTATATTGAAACACTCATTTTATTTAGTGTCTGTTGAATTTAGAATAAAAAATGAGTTTTAAAGTTATAGGTTTTTGCAGCTTTTGAATAGTTTGGAGTAATTAGAAACCTTTATACAGTTTCCTAACTGCAATCCAGCTCAGTTCTGTCAAAGAAAGAATAAAATCTGATTTCATTAAAAGAGTTGACTGAGTACTTAGCAAGGATATTGCTTTGAGGAAGAAGTGGAATTTTAAAGAAATGTTCTTCTGTGAAACAGGAAAATCATAATTACAATGCAAAACACCTATTTATAAGTCTTTTTAAAATCAGGTTTCATACACTTTTTTAAAAAAAATAAAAGTTTTTTATTTCATTTTTAAGGAGAACTACTTGTTCTTTTTTTGGAGTGCTCTGGTACAAAAAGGGGAAAAAGGTATTTGATAATTAGAAGCTGCATAGAAGCTGCATATAAGGAATTTCATATAATAGAAAAATGTGACCAATTACCTCATGACAGTCTTTTGTCATGAAACTATAAAACACAACTGTAGGGTTGTTGAACAGTAGTTTCATATTTTTTCTGGGACTGTAATATAGACTTTAAATCATATTTTTCCAGATACTGATCGAGCTCTAAGACTACTAGAAGAATATTGCAGAAAATTAAGGAAGCCAGAGGAGCAGCCACTGAAGAAAGCTGTGAAAAAAGTGATGGGCATCTTTAAGAGCTCCTTATTTCAGGCTTTATTGGGTATGTAGTCTTAAAGAATCTTGTGGTATTTTTTATGATTGGAATTGGGATTAAATATTGAATGAAGGCAAAGGGTCTGCCATTATCCTTAGTCATATCATTTAATACAATGCTTAAAAAGATCTGCAAGTTCATTCCTCTGAGACTTCCCTTCTTTAATAGTAGTCCCAAGGTTACTGTCTTTGTCAGTTGCTGTGACTAAAAATTTCATCACCTGGTAGTCAACTATCTGGAGATGTCTTTGAACTTACCAAGGCTTATTCTTAAATAATAGACAAAATTCACTTGAAGTCTCTCCTGTTTAGTATGATTTACTGGAGCTTATTCCATAACCTTTGAGAACAGGGGGTCATCCCCACAATAAAATAAGGGCAGGAGTAGGACTTTATTAATTATTGAAATTGCTTAAGTCTCATAAATGTGCAATGGATTTTTTAAGACTTCAAACTAGGATAATTCAGCATTTGAGACAATCCATTTAACTACATTTATTCTGTATAGATATAACAGTATTTCTGCTGTAAAGTTATGTAGTTATTAATTTATATTATATATATTTTATAGTATATAATCATATATGCATTTATAATACATTTATATATATATATATTTAGGTTAAATAACATAAAATTACTTTTATGAAAGAAAAAGAGGAAAGCTTATTGAGTAGAAAGATTATTGAGAAATGGTTTGCCAGAAATTAAGGTTTTATCATAATGCTTTTGGAATCAAGTATACTGTGGAGGTAGGCATTATCCAACATGAATCCAATGGGTCACAGGTTATTTAGTAGTAACCATTTTTCTGTACTTTAAATTCTCATTCAAAAGAACAACAGAAAAGAAAATAAACATAAACTCCTTTCTTTAGCAGATGGTGTGATTCAGAATAAAGTAGTTTGCAGCCTCAGAGGGTTATTTGTAATTTCAAATATGTTGGAATTGAATTGTGTGTAGATTTAATTTTTTTTCATAGCTTTACACTCAAATGTATAAGGTCTGCCAAGGCTCAGCAGTACACTCTGAGTTTGTCTGGTTTGATTGAGAAAATGTATTTTCAAGGACAATACTTCATGAAAGGAGGAATAGAAATGCTTCTTTGGGGAATAGACAATAGTTTCTTTGATGGAGAGTAGTTTTGACTCTAGTATGATGAACCACAATATACTGTGAAAACTAGTCTCAAAGTCAATGACGTGAGGGAATTTTCATGAGTATGCCATTGAGAAGGCAGAATGCTAGGGAAGTAATTACCAGAACATATAGCTTCTTACTTGCAGTCCAAGTCTGTCCACTAGGCAATCATGACTTTGACTGATAGTTTCAATCTTCCAAATAAGAAATAGTATAGCATAAAAAAGTCATATTTTCAGATGCTAACTGAGCTTTAAGAGAAAAACATAAAGATGAATAACTGTTCATGTTGAAGATTTCAATATAAGGAACAAAATAGAAAAGACCAGGGCAAAGAAAGCATCACTGGTAAAAATTAGACTTGTGCTGGGCCCCTGCCTTTTTAAAAGGTTCCATCCTTGAGCCATTATAAATTTTCTTTACAAATTTCAGGACTAGTTGGCACAGTGGTTAAGATGCTGGACTTGTAATCAAGAAGATCTAAGATTTATCTTCTCAGACCCTTACCAGTTGTGTGAACTTGTGCAAGTCACTTAACCTCTTTCAGTCTCACTTTGGTGATCTCTAAAATGGAGACAATAGTATCTACTTTATAGGGTTGTTGTGAGGTTCAAACCACTTGACAAACCTTAAAATATTTTATAAATGCTAATTATTGATTATTATTACTATTTGTTTTTGCTGTTTTTTTGGGAAATCATAATTCAGGATTTAGATGTTATTGACCTCAAAGCTTAAGGGTTTTGATATTCTTGCCTACAAACTTGGTCTGAATTATTTTTGCCTACATAATCTTATTTTATTTTCTCACTTTGATATGATTTTATGCACTAAAGAAGAAAATAGACAGGACAAAGACAAACAAAGATTTGGGGTTACATTCAATTCAATTAAATAAGATTTTTAAAAATTACTGGCTTAGTGTCAGGTCCTTTACTACATACTGGGATTACAAAGAACCTCTAGGTTCTTATATTTTATTTACTTATATTAACATATATTTACTTATACAAGTAAATATACTTATATAAATAAAGATATTTTTATATATTTACTTATCTATGTATTTGTTGGTTTCTACCATGATAGGTGGAAACCAACATATATTTGTGTGTGTGTGTGTGTGTGTGTGTGTGTGTGTATAGCCTACATAATCTTATTTTATTTTCTCACTTTGATATGATTTTATGCACTAAAGAAGAAAATAGACAGGACAAAGACAAACAAAGATTTGGGGTTACATTCAATTCAATTAAATAAGATTTTTAAAAATTACTGGCTTAGTGTCAGGTCCTTTACTACATACTGGGATTACAAAGAACCTCTAGGTTCTTATATTTTATTTACTTATATTAACATATATTTACTTATACAAGTAAATATACTTATATAAATAAAGATATTTTTATATATTTACTTATCTATGTATTTGTTGGTTTCTACCATGATAGGTGGAAACCAACATATATTTGTGTGTGTGTGTGTGTGTGTGTGTGTGTGTGTGTGTGTGTGTGTGTATATATACATATATGTATATAGCTAAGTAAATGTATACTATGTAAAAATAAATACACAGTAATTTGGGAAATGGAGGGAGAACTCAGAAAGGTACCTTGAAGAAGTTATCAGCCGAACTGAGTCTTGAAGCTGAGTCTTGCCCCCTATGGACACTGTTACAGTGGTAACAGTAAGCAGGAAAGTTTAGCTGGACAGAAGGTAATGCTCTTGACCCTGACTGTCTCCCATAACAGATACATTAGTCAACAAATATTTAATAATATTTGTTATTTGTCAAGCACCTACTATGGGGATGCAAAGGGGGTACAAAGAAAGTTGAAAGACAATTCCTACCCTCATGAAGTTCATGGCCAAATTTGAGAGACAACATGCAAACAATTGTACACAAGTAAGCTACAGAAGTTATCTCAAGAAATTATCAACAGAGGGAAGGTATTTTGACTGAGGGGGATCAGGAAAGACTTCTTGCAGAAAGTGGAATTTGATTTGCAAATTGATGAAAACTAGGGCAACCAAGAGGAGGAGGAAACTTCAGACATGGTGGGTAGGCAGTAAAGATGCTTGGAGTCAAGAGATGGAGAGTCTTTTGGGAGAACAACAAGAAGATCAGTCACTAGATCAAAGATATTGTGTGTGGAGAGGGGCAGAGTATGAGATCTAAGAAAACTATTAAGATTGGGGGAAACAGGAAATTGAAGGACTTTGAATTCCAAAAAGAGAATTTTATATTTGATTCTGATGCCTTCCTTTTTATCCACCTTATAACAGATATGTATGTGTGTGTGTGTGTGTGTGTGTGTGTGTGTGTGTGTGTGTGTGTGTGTGTGTTAAATTGCATTAGATTGTGAGATGCTTGAGGTCAGGGACTGTATTTACCCCTTTTTGTACTCCAGTAGTTTACACGGTATCTGGAACAGAGCAGTTAATTGATTCTGGAGGTGATAGGGAGCCAGTGGAGACTATTGAGTAGGTGAGTCACCTAGTCAGACCTGTGCTTGACTATTGGGTCAAGTATATAGAAGTTTGTAGGTGGTCCTCTTTCTGAACTTCCTTCTGTGTGATTGTGGAAGAGGAGAAAGAGTGCTTCAGTAGAGGCTTGGATTAGGTCTAGAAGTCAGATTGTCAAGGGCTTTCCAAATAGAGGAATTTGCATTTGATCTTAGAGTTTATTGAAGTTTTTCAGTAAAGAAATGACATGGTCAGTTCTGTACTTTTAGAACACCACTAGCATTTTGGGTATAGATCAAAGTGGAGAAAGATGAGAGACATACATTTAGCAGGTGATTGCAGTAGTCCAGGATGGCTACATTTTTAGTAGAGAGAAGGGGATGAATGCAAGTGATGTTGTGGAATTAGAATTGACAAGGCTTGGCATCTCATTGTGTATAAGGGGAATAAATGAGAGTAAAGAGTAGAGGATGACTACAAAATTTTGAAAAAGAATGTTTGGAAAGATGGTAGTTCCTTCAATAGAAATTTGGAAAGTATGTGGGTGTTTTTTTGGAAAAAGATAATGAGTTTTTTAAATATTGAGTCTGAGATGCTCATGGGAGAGATGTCTTGTAGACAGCAGGAGATACAAGACTTGTGTTCAGCTAAGAGATGATGGTTGAAAAGAGGAGTGGATCCAAAACAGAGCTTTGGGGCAAACTTCCTCTTAGGGGTTATGAATGATGAAATTGTAAAGGAAACCTAGAAAAGATCAAACAAGTAGGAAAATCAGAGAGAACTTTGTCATTAAAACAGACATGAGAAAACATTTAGAGGGAGTGAGTTGTAAACTCACTGAGTTAAACAACTGAGAGATCAAGAAGGGTAAGGACCAAGAAAAATTTTTGAATGAAAGGTCCATTGGTACAATTTAGTTTTAACTTAACTTTGTTCTTTCTTTGTTCCTTTTTTTTTAGGTTTTTGCAAGGCAATGGGGTTAAGTGGCTTGCCCAAGGTCACACAGCTAGGTAATTATTAAGTGTCTGAGGCCAATTTGAATTCAGGTACTTCTGACTCCAGGGCTGGTGTTCTGTCCACTGTGCTACCTAGCTGCCCATACACTTAAGTTTGTATGGATACATCATTAATGCACCTATTTCTGTTATGTAACTGCTAATCATTTTATCATAAATTCACAAAGGCAAATATCTCTAAATCAATACAATTTTATTGGGTCTAAGTATTCCAACTCTACTAAAATCCTAATCTTTTGCTTTTTCTGGTGTAGAGATGATCCTAGCTTTGACTAGCCTATGGCAGCAGGTCTTGAGACTATGTCTCATTGGGGTCTATTGCCTTCCCTCTATTAGTTTTCTCTAATTTATCCTGCATATATATTGCTTGTATATTGTATATTGTATATTGCTTGTATATAGTTGCTTGCATATTGTCTCCCTTATTAGACTGTGAAGTCCCTAAGAATGGTGAATTGTTTTGACTTTTTTTGTATCTCCAGCACTTAACAATGCCTGGTAAATTGTTGTTCAGTTGTGTCTAATTATTTGTGACTCCTATGGAAACCAATACTGTCCATGGATTTTTTATTTGGCAAAGATAGTAGAGTGGTTTGCCAATTCTTTCTCCAGTGGATTAAGGCAAACAGGCTAAAAATAACTTGTCCAGGGTTCCTCCATTAGTCAGTGTCAAAGGCTGGATTTGAACCCAGGTTTCCATGAGCCAGGTCTAGTGCTCTATCCATTGATTCACCTAGCTTCCTCACCTAGCCCACAGTATGTGATTGATGAATGCTTCTTGACTTAACTAGCTTAATTAAATTTGAAGAGACTTATCAATGGAAAGTTGGATGCCAGGTGATGATTTTTTTGGTTACAGCAATTGATGAACTATTAAGACATGAAGGGATCTCATTGTTCCTTACTGTGGAGTAAAATAAATCAGAAATTATGAAAATATGCAAGATTTTGAAATTCAGAGATCTATAGTACTGGGTTAAACTAGATACAAAGGAGTTTAAGCTGGTTGCTTTGTATGTGACTACTCTTTCATAAAATGTTGCTTGTTGCTTGTAGGAATTAATGGGCTACAAATAACCATAATCATCTTAACCAGTATTAAACATAAATTAATCTCTTTGGAGTGTTTAAAATTCAGATAAATCCAGTTTCTAATAAATGACAATTTAGAAAAAAATTAAATCACAGATTCCTTAATTTTGAGATTGAGATTATTCAACTTCTGAAATGTGACCCTGTGTCCATCCTAATGGGTGTACAATTAATGAAAAGTGTTGATCCCAGTGCATTTCTTAAAAGTATGAGGCTTTCTTATTTGAAACTGGATAAATCCTCTAAGATCCTAGAGAATCAAAGATTGTATAAATGACTTGTTTTAGGAAGAATATATTTGGGCCTTTTGGATAATCCTACTACATTTTAGTATTAACCAGACTGTAATATCAATCAACAACTGGGCACTAATGCCAAAGAGCCCTATTTCTCATCTGAGTGCATTGAATCTCTTTGCTACTTATTTTGGACTTCCCTAATAAAATGAAAAACCTCTTTAATCTGCAAAAAAGCAGTTATATAAGTAATCCTTATTTCCAGCTTGGAATGGATAGAGCTATGTTGAACGGTTTTTAGAAGTCATCTTAGGGTAAACTGGAGAGTCCCATCATTTCATCAACCTAAGAGAATGACTAGAAGCAATCAATTTCATATTGCATTATTATGTGAGTAACTAAACTTCGATCTCCAGGATTATTATTGACAGTTTGCACTCGTGCATTTCCCAGAAAGTTGCAAATATATATATATATATATATATATATATATATATATATATATATATATATATATATATATATATCTTGAAGGTGCTTATAACTCAATCATCAGGCAGATGGTGAGCCATACACATGTGGAAAAGGTGATCTATAGAATCTCTTCTTAGCTCCTTTCCCACTTTTTTTTTTATCTTAAAAGCAAAAATATATAGCCTACCAAGGTTTTCAGATATGGGAATAATTCTATTAAATTTCAACTAAATGCATTAGTGGAAGGCAGTAGCACTGTAGAAAATCCAATGTAACAAAAATAAAAAGTATTTTTTATTATTTTTAAGAAAGGTTTTATTTATTTTGAGTGTTACAATCCCCCCCCCCCCATTCTTGACTTCCCTCCCCCCATCCCCCACAGAAGGCATTATGTCAGTCTTTACATTGGTTCCATGTTATACATTGATCTCAGTTTAATGTGATGCCAGATAAATCACATCCTTAAGGAAGAAAAATAAAGTATGAGATAGTAAAATTACATAATAATATAACTTTTTTTTCTAATTTGGCGGTAATAATTTTTGGTCTTTGTTCAAAGTCCATAATTCTTTCTCTGGATTCAGATAGTATTCTCTATTGCAGATAGCCCAAAATTGTCCCTGGTTGTTGCGCTGAAGGGATGAGTAAGTCCATCAAGGTTGATCATCACCCCCATGTTGCTGTTAGGGTATACAATGTTTTTCTGGTTCTCCTCATCTCACTCAGCATCAGTTCATGCAAATCTTTCCAGATTTTCCTGAATTCCCATCCCTCCTAGTTTCTAATAGAACAATAGTGTTCCATGACATACATATTCCACAGTTTGTTAAATTCCCCAATTGAAGGACATTCACTTAATTTCCAATGTTTTTACCACCACAAACAGGGCTGCTCTAAATATTTTTGTACAAGTGATGTTTTTACCCTTTTTCATAATCTCTGCAGCAAGTCTATCAGTACCATTTTTTCAACATATGCCCACATTGTGTTTCTGAATCACATTTTGATAATTCTCATAATATTTTAAACTTTTTTATTATTATTAGACCCAGTAGTGGTATTGCTGTGTCAAAGGGCATGCACATTTTTGTTGCCCTTTGGGCATAATCCCAAATTGCTCTCCAGAAAGGTTGGATGAGTTGACATGATATTGACTATATTGGAAATTATATCTACTATGCATTATTCAATTAGAAATTAAAACATCTTAGTATTATTATGAAAATATTATTTTTAGGTTTTTTGCAAGGCAAATGGGGTTAAGTGGCTTGCCCAAGGCCACACAGCTAGGTAATTATTAAGTGTCTGAGACCAGATTTGAACCCAGGTACTCCTGACTCCAAGGCCAGTGCTTTATCCACTACGCCACCTAGCCGCCCCGAAATATTTTTGACTTTGAAGACTTCCTGGAAACTTTTGAAGACTCTTGGGGTCCACACTTTTGAGACTTGCTGTTTTAGTGAGTGATAGACCTCAACAGTCTTAGCAGCAAACTCAACAGACTTAAAAAGTACAAGCATATATCATTTTATTGTGCTTCACTTTATTGTCCTTTGTATATATTGTATTTTTTACAAATTGAAGGTTTGTGACAACCCTGTGTGGAGCAAGTCTATCAGTACCATTTTTTCAAGATATGCTCACATTTTGTTTCTGAATCACATTTTGGTAATTTTTACAATATTTCAAACTTTTTCATTATTATTATAATATTTACTATGGTGACCTGTGATCAGTGATCTTTGAGGTTACTAGTGTAACTGTTTTGGGGTGCCACAAACAATGCCCATAGAAGAATATAAACTCAATTGATAGTTTGTGGATTCTGACTACTTTCACTGACCAGCTGTTCTCCATCTTTTTCCCTCTCCTCAGTCATCCCTATTCCCTAAGACACAAAACTATGGAGAAATACTATATAAACCTAGTTGATAAAGTCAGTGGCAGGGTTTGAGAGGATTGACTTCAATTTTGAAAGAAGTTGTGGGTAAAATGCTATCAAATAGAATTGCATACTACTGAGAAATTTTTCGTGAAAGGAAATCAATTGAAGGGACAGACTTCATTGTTTTATTTTAAGAAATTTTCATAGTCACTCCAGGCGTAAGTAAATAGCATTGAAGCAAGACCCTCCACTAGCTAGTAGATTGCAACCCACTGAAAGTTCAGATGATTAGTAATAAGATATTTTAAAATTAAGGAATGTGCATTTTAAAGACATAATACTATTACATATTTAATAGACTATAATATAGTATAAACATCACTTTTATAGGCACTGGGAAACCAAACAATTTGTATGACTCACTTTGTTGTGATAGTCATTTTATTGCAGTGGTCTGGAATTGAATCCAATGCTTCTAATGTTGGATGACTGATGGCTTATACATTAGACATGATCCCTTCCTTCACAATTTTGCATCCCTGTATGACTTCTTATTCCCCAGCCCCTGGAGAGATAGAAAGCATCAGGACTATAATCATTTTTCAGGCTGATGCTCAGATGACCGTTTTCCTTCTCTATTCAGCTGTCTTTCACCTTTTCTTATGTTCACCTATATTAGTGCTATCTATTTTAGATGATATATAAATTAAGGAATTATAGATGGTAATGTCCTAGATTGTGAGTTAGGAAAAACCTGGGTTCAAATTTCACTTTGGAGACTTAACCTGAGATGCAGTTTCCTCATATTTAAAATGGGGAATAATAGCACCTACCTTATAGAATTGTTTAGAAGATCAAGTGTAGCCCAGTAGATAAAATACCTGGAAATCAGGAAGACTCGAATTCAAATATTTCCTCAGATATTTACTAGTCTGGGCAAGTCACTTAACCTCTCTAAGTTTCAGTTTCTTTAGCTGTAAGATAGGAATAATAACAATACCTATATCCAAGGGCTATTGTGAAGATCAAATAAAATAACATGTCAAGTCCTTTTGCAGTTGAAAGTAGTATATAAATGTTAGCTATTATTAAACAAGTAGCTAGATGATAAAGTGGATAGAGAACCAGACCTGGAGTTGGGAAGATGAGTCTTCCCGAATTCAAATATGGTCTTAGACATTTACTAATTGTGTGACCCTGGGCAAGTCACTTAGTTTACTCATCTGTAAAATGAGCTAGAGAAGGAAGTGGTAAACCACTCCAGTATCTTTACCAATAAAACTCCAAATAGAATTGCAGAAAGTTAGACATAGCAACGACAATTTATTCAATGACATACGGTCTGTAAAGTGGTTTATAAACCTGAAAGTGCTGTATGTTACCTCTCATTATCATTATATTTATTGATCTGCACAGTAATGCTTTGTGATGAAAGCAGAAGAGATGGTGGTACAGAAGGCTTTGATTTGCCATTTATCAATAATTGACAGCATTATTTGTCTTGGTGATCTCTGATGCTGGGGAGACCTTTGGTAAAGCTACAGTCGTTCTAGGTTTAGGGTGACATCTTGTGGCAACATTAAAGAAAGTATTTTTTAACTGCATCTGATAAATGTGTTACTAAAGTTTTCCAGGATATAAAAAAAAGAGAACTCTCTCAGATTTTGGTGCATAAATATGGATTTTATTTTACTTGTCAAACAAAGAATTTCACATTTTCAAATCAATTCACTCCTTTGTTGATGAAAAGTATAAGATGAATATTTTTGGTGATTCTCCAGATTAAATTTCTAAACTATTTTGAAATATTAAAAAGATGAATGTTGTTGCTATAATTAGGATCATAGTATCAAAGAGCAGGAAAAGACCTGCTCTAACTGTACCAATTCCTCAGAGAGCAGGTGTTACTCATCCCAGGTCTCCAGACATCAAAGTTAAGACTCCTTCCACTCTACCTATAGCTGCTGGGATCCTGAAAAGGTCTTGTATGTTCCAGGTATGTTTTTACATATTTGATTTCAATTTTCTTTGATTTCTCTAGATCTCATGACTAATTATGTGCTATCCTTTAGCTATTAAGTTTTTAAATTGGGTCTGTTACTTCCTTGCTATAGTTAACTCGTATAACTCAATCTATTAACTCTTAAACTCTTAAATCTATTGTTCTATACCTGAGCTGTAACTCCAAGTTTAAGAGAGGTACCTGAGGTCCTGAGAGGTTGAGTTATTCATCTTGCATGACTCAGCTGGTCTGGGTCAGAGTCAGTACTATTTCCTAGGTTTTCCTGATTCTGAAGCTAATCCTTTTTTTTTAATAGCAAAGAAACCCATTTATCTAAATCAATAACAAAACAGAAATCAGAAAAAAGTATACCTAAGAGAATATATACCAGACAATGCAAAGTGAAAGAGCCTTCCACTGAGATCAAAGTAATGCAGCTCAACCAAGAGGAAGAATTCTAAATCTCATATAGGAGAAATTTCCCAAAGTCTCTAGCCTAACAAATAGTGGACAGGGTAATGATAGAGATGTCTAGCTCCTCTCATGTCAGCTTCTGAAGCCACTCTTAATCTATTACATCATACTGCCTCTAATTATGTAAATGATTTTAAAAATTAAATAATATTCAGCATCAATTTTAAAGCCTTCCCTAATGTGACCCTTCCCATGAAACCATTCTACTATATTTAGATCTGCTTTTGGTTCTTTTTTCTCTTTTTCTGTCTCTCTGTCTCTCTGTCTCTCTCTCTCTCTCTCTGTCTCTTTGTCTCTATTTTTGTCTCCGTTTCTCCTTCTCTTTTTCTGCTTCCTCCCTTTCAACCCTTCCTCTATTACTATAGTTCTTACTAACTTGTCTTTGGTTATGTAACCTTGTACCTGTCTCAATTTTAAATAATCTTACTGTAAATACAAATTCAATTTAAGTTAATTCCAGTCCAAATTCTAATGGCAGATCCTATATGAAACATAAATTAAAAAGCAAAGTATTTAGTTAAAGTAGAATAAGAATAACTCATAAAGAAAACAAATGGGTAATAATATTATTTTTAAGCTCCTGTCTGCTCCTTACCTGAAGTAGGTTCAACCTGTAAAAATAAATAAAAAATCAATCAAGAAATACTTATATAGGGCATATTTTGGACTAGGTATTTTAACTAGATATTGGAGATACATAGAAAAATGTGAAACTGCCTCTACTATTGGGGAGTTTGATATCAAACTATATGCAAGATAATTTTTTTGGGAAAAGGTTTAATAAATGCTTCATGCAAAGGTGCCTCTTAAGCTGAGCCTTGAGGAGAGAATGTATTCAAGGTATGAAGAATAACTAGGACAAAGTCAAAGGAGATGGGAGATGAAGGAGCAGAGCAAGAGAAATAAAAATAAGTCTAATATGGTTGGTTTGTGTGCATGAAGAAATGTAAGGGGAATGATTACTGTTCTGTCCTTTTAAAGTCCTTCTTTTAAAATAGTTAATCTCTTGAAGGATATTGCTGATAAAAAGACTGGACTAATTTTTTGTTCAAGATTCCACCCTGGTTTGGGTGGAGCATGATGGTCTAAGACTGGGGATGGCCTGGGTATAGAGAGAGATTCTCAGTCCAAGGGAGACATGATTACTTTCAATCCTTCATTTTAATATATACCATCTCCCATTGTGTTAACCAATCAGTTGATTACCATGTCTCAAAAGGACAGATAAGCCCCATAAAACCACTATACTGATGTTTAACCCATTGTTTCGATATTCTATTTTGTCATTAATTTGTTGCCAGAAAATCATGTACTAGAACTTTTCCTGGTCTTGCAGGAGCACTGGGGTGCCTCACTGATATGGGAGGGGAAAACAAAATAAAGACCAGAGACTCTGGCAGCATCCAGACTTCACCAGAAGTATTGTTTCCTATTAATCAGGCTAAAAGGGTTCTGGAAAAGGTAAGTGAGAAGGATGTCTTTGAACAATTATAATCTTTGCAAGTCATGAAGCACAAACATCATCATCAAAATCATGGATCCCACTACAATGATTGGATCTGGCCTAAAAGAGTCAGTCAAATGACCATTCTTTTATGAATAACATGTTGGTCTTATAATAAAATGATTAAATTATCCATAAACTATGTCTCTTGAAATTATAATTGCTAAATTATAATTGCTAAATTGTTCTAGGGTTATATACATCTATTAACAGCTAAAATCCCACCTTCAGCAGGAAGACTTCCCCAACCTCTCTTAATCCCAGTGCTTTCTCTCAGTAAATTATTTCCTTATTAAACAGTATATAGCCCATTTTGTCTCCCTTGTTAGATTGTAAGTTCCTTGAGGGCAGGAACTATCTTTTATCTCTTTTTATATCCCCAGTGCTTAACATATAGTGGGCATTTAATAAATGTTTATTGCTGATTGATTGAAATAAAACACGATAAACCTGGAAAGGTATATTAGAATCAGATTGTGAAGGGCTTTAAATATCAATATGAGGAGTTAATCTTTTATGCTAGAGGACATAAAGTGACATTGGAATTTATTGAATAAATGAATGACATTGTCAGTCCTATGCTTTAGGAAAACTGGCATCTCTGTGGAAATAACTCCTCTTGGAGAAATTGGGAAAATCATATGACTAATGGTAAATATTGATATATTAGTGCCTGTTTTAAAACATATTATATCCTCTGCAGGGATTCACTTTAGCTCTAGCACTAGGCTACCACCTTCCTCCATGTGGAATTGATCTCCTGCCTTCCATTCTTCCAGTCTCTAGGGTGAGCACTTGTTATATACAGACTACAAATAGGGTCCCTTGCTGTGTTACACCTTTGGACTGTTTCAGTTCTCTATATTACTCTCTATGACTCAAGAAGCTTATAATGCCATGATTATACTTCTATCTTGCAGCTTTCTACTTTTTTTTAGGTTTTTGCAAGGCAATGGGGTTAAGTGGCTTGCCCAAGGCCACACAGCTAGGTAATTATTAAGTTTCTGAGGCTGGATTTTAACTCAAGTACTCCTGACTCCAGGGCCAGTGCTTTATCCACTGTACTACATAGCTGCCCCAGCTTTCTACTTTTTTTAATATGAAACTGTGCTTCCCAATTTGATTCCTGCCTTACTGTGCAAGGCTCATGGCCTTCTGTAATTCTTGGGCTATTCCTAATGAATTATGACTCTAATATTTTAGTCATTATTGGTAATGTGGTCAGAAAGCAGGTAACCATTATAAGAGATGGTTAGCAAGACCTCTGTAATATTTCTATTGCTTGCTTTCCTTCAAATGCCTAATTTCCCAGTCTCCCAGTTCTCAATTTCTGTTCTATTTTTTCATTGTTCATCAAGATGTAGTTTATATTCTACATACATTCCTTTAGCAAATATTTGAATGACTATTATGGGGCAAAGCACCTCTTCCATGAAGCCTTCTCTAATCATTCCTTTGAACAATGCTGTGTTGGTTTCTCTTTCTTTTCTGCTCTCTTTTAAAATTTGTAGTCTCTTTTAAAATTTTTAGTGGTCTTTGTTTCTCTATTTATTTCATGTGTATTAACTTTGATTCTCTAATGGTCTCATAAGTTTCTATTGGATATACTTTTCTCTCTATAGTGCCTATAGTATCAGACATAGGTGCCTAGAGAACGGAAAGTAATAATAATAATAATAATATAATAACTAACGTATGTCATAATTAGATATAGAATGACGTAGTAGATAGAGCTATCTTTGGAGCCAGGAACCTTAATTTAAAATTCAGTCTCTGACCTATTTTGATTGTTTGACCCTGAGTGAATTATGTAAACTCTCAAAGCTCTAGGTCAGTGCTGTCAACAAATTCCTTTATACTTATAAATTATTGAGAACCTCAATTAATAATAATAATATAATAACGATAATGATAATAATAACAACAACATTTCCCTTACAACTATTATGTACCAGACACTGTGGTAAATGCTTTACAAACAGTATCTCATTTGATCCTCACAACAGCACTAGGAGCTAGGGGCTATTATTATTATTCTTTTTTTGATAGATGAGGAAACTAAGGAAGAGATTAATTGATTGTTCTAGGGTTATATACATCTATTAAATATATGAAGTTGGTTTTGAACTCAAATCTTCCTGATTCTAGGTCTACCATGCCATCTAGCTGTCTTGTTGTGGGATATTTATTAATATTTACCATATCAGAAATTTAAAAGGACACATATAAAAATAACACAAATTAACTCATTACAGATTAACATTACCATTTTAATAAACTATATTTTATAAAACAAAAATAATGAGTGAGTAGAGTAGCATTGTTTTACATATTTTGACAAATTCCTTTAATCTCTGATTTAATAAAGACAGCTGGATTTTCATATCTGCTCCTGCATTCAATCTGTTGTGATGTGTTATTTTGGTTAATATCTATTAAGAAAAATAGTAAATGTAGTTGGAAAAGGAGAGAATTGGAATAAAAAATATATATGAGTATAGAAGTCGTTTTACTCTCCTGAAGATCAAACTTTAAGAACTGATAGAGCAATTCTCTTAAGATTTTAAGTTAAGAAAGCACTTGATCAGCCTTAAAAGAGGAATTTTCCTTCATCTAGGAGATCTTACTCCTTTCTTTTTTTTTAAAATTTGCAGAATTTTACCTATATTAATTCATCTCATCCTCACAACAGACTTGTGATGGGGGAATTACTACTTATCCCCATTTTATTGTTGAAGAAAGAGAAATGAAGTGATTTGCCTAGAATTAAGCTCCTGAGGTAGATTTGAATCTAGGTCTTCCTAATTTATGGCTATGTTGCTCTTTCTTCTATACCACCAAAATTGTTAAGTTGCTGTTAGACTAGCAGCTCAGGAAGTGTTAGGTTCCTGCCTGCTAGCTTATCCTTACCCAGGCAAACATTGAAGAGGTGGGAGGGAGACAAGGATGTCAAGTTCTCCAAGTTTTCCAGGTTCTCCAAGATTTCTAGTTATTAAACCAAATATAAAGTGCTTAAATATCCTCCCCAGTCCTCCACTCCCACTCCCATGGTACTCTACAATCAACCAGTAAATAACACTCTGGTGCTAGAGGACATCAAGTGATGAAAATTTACAGTACTCCCACATACAACAGTCCTTTACTCAAAATAATTGAGTTGATGGGTCCTAAGGGACCTGCTCCCTTGTATCTCCAGTATTCACCAGAAGGGGACCCTCTGGAGGCCCATCCATGGAGCTTCCTTCCCATGGATATTTTCCCCTAAACACACTGATATCTATGTTGCACCTCTCCCACCCTGATCATGTACTGTTGTTGATTCCTTTGAACCTCAATGTAAGATGTTACATTACCCTTATTTCACCTTATTCAATACATATTCTCACATATTTGTGGATTTCAATTCTATAATCTCTCTCTCTATATATACATGCATATATCTATATACACATAATCTATAAAGTGTTCACTACTTTGACCAACTTTGCAAATTTGTTAAGCATATCATCTAAATTTAGTCATTAGTTTATCCAGTCTTGTTAATTTTGTGTTATCCCACTCTAACTTAATCAAAAACATGTTAAAAATAAGTTATTGCTATCTTTTTTCTATATTTTCTAGCATATTTTCTGTAAACCTAGGGGGCAAGGTAGAATATCTTTGACTTTTCTCTCCTTTTACATCACAAATTTTAAAATGGAATTGTTATTTCCCACAAATATTTTTCTTTTGCATCCTAGCTACAAATTCTTCCAGAGTGATGTGGATCAGATTTAGAAAAGCATTTTTCCTCATTGTTTCTTCTTACTTCTAAAAGGGAAATGATCTGGGTCAATTCTCTGTGCAGAGACAAAGAAAACAATCAGGTGGTTGCTTATTTTTTTGTTTATATTAAAGGAAAATAGATTTGCAAGTCAAACAATGATAGTGTAAGTTAACAGCTGCTGTTTGCCCTTGAGAGCTGAATCAGCTCCTTCTCCCCAGTTTCTCTGGGAGGGGATAACAGGCTGCAGTTGTCCAGGTAACAGAAGCTTGTATCATTGTTGTGGTGGGTTTCTGTGCCAGGCTTGTAACCTTATAACTAAAATCCTCATCTCGTTCTGCTTTTCTGTCCAAATGATCTATGGTATATTGATAAAAATGTTGATTTTTTTTTTGCCTTTGTTGATCCTTGACCAAATTTCCCCAATATACTTTCCCTACTCTGGTTCTTTGAATTCCTCACATGAATTTATTTTTTTACTATTCAGTGCTCTTCTTATCCCTCCTTTACATAGCCCTTTCTTTTGAAAAATTTTTTTTTATAAAATTGCAGAGCTATATTCCATTTATGATCCTTATCCTAGCATCTCCATTTTACTTATGATAGCATATTTTCTTCCTTGAGTTAGGAACTCTTGATCCCCTTGCTTGTTACTCATAAAATTTCTTTGTTCAGAGATTGTTGAAATCATGACTTTATTGCTTGGATTTTGCACTGATGAATTTCATGGTGAAGCTCTGGTTACCATTGCATTTCAATTTCTCTCTATGTTGCTGAGGATAATGGATATGTGCAGACAGTTTTCTTCCTTCCTTTGCTTGTCAGTTTAAAGCCCTCTCAGTTAAATTTGTAGGACTTTTGTCCTATTTTCCAATAACTTCCCAAGAGAGCTGCTTGTGGTGTTTAATCAGTTCTGGAGTTATTCTCCTTTCTACTATGTTGACACCTTGGCATCCACATTCAATTTCTTTTTTCTTGTCTTGGTAACTTTGAATTGTCTCTCTCATTCTTTTTAATTATCTTGTGTAGGGTTACTATGAGCCCATGTATATAATTGTATCATGAAAGATAGGTTGGGGTGAGGAACATACACACACACAAGCAATGCTTACATAAATGAATTGTAGAGTTTAGCTATATCCATGTGTAGGGGCTAGTAGAGGTCTCAGATAATGAACTAGTCAATCAGTCACCCTGACTAGGCACCAAATATTTTTACTAGGTATAATGGCAAAGTTCAGGTTAAAAGAGTAGCAAAAAGTCTAAATACAAGGCAAATCTGAAAGTAGTATCTATCTTCTTCTATAAACTCTTTCCCCAAGTAGGGCTTTTTTAATTTCCTTTTCTGAGAATGGATTAAAATTTCTCTTTTTATGTTCCTTTAATTTGAGTACTTCATATTTTTGGAGACAATCCTCTATTTCTCTTGAATTCTCAGTTATGCTGGCATCTAACTTCATATGGTATGTTTTGATAATTTTTTTCTATTTATTCTCTGTTCTGAATTCACTCTGGTCCTTTTTCTAAATATAATTTTTCTCCCTCTTCCTTTTAGTCAGAAAATTTTCTTACAGAAATATTTTTAAAATGCCAATTCTATAGACTTTCTGATTTTCAGTTTATTTCTTCTATCTCCTTTCTTTTTAAAATTTCTTTTTTTTTCTTTTTGGGAATTTGTTTATTGGTTTTCTAATTTTTAAGTTGTATATTCAATTCATTAACACCCTCTTTTTTCCAATTTGTTGATGTGTTTGTAGGGATAACAATTTTTCCTGTTACAATTGCTTTAGTTGTCTCCCAGGAATTTTGGTATGTTGTCTCATCATTATTAACCAGTCTTTCACATAGTTATATGGCTTTTATAAATTATTTTTTCATTTATTTTTCAGTATTTTCTTCTTAAATCTCCATTTAGGTCTCTATCCTTTTCTTGAACTTGGAGAGGAGAATGGAATAGTTCATGGAGATATGCTTCTCACCAGAGACACAGAAGAGGAAAAAAAGTTTTAAGGGACTCCATATGTGTTTCACTCTACTCCATTATTGACTATTTGAAATAGTATCATTTGAAGCCCCTCCTTTCTAATGTGTATAGCATCAACCTGAGAAATTCTCAATGAGCAGGGGCTACAGAGAGGGGGGAATAGCAGCCCATGGCAAGGTGTGCCCCTCCAATACCTCCAGTTGGCCATGGACTTCCACATGACTTTCAAGATGGAAGCCCTACTTCTTTTACCTTCTCAGTGAGCTTTCTTACAACAAATCTCACATTACCAAACTGATGAATTCTGGGAAAGAGGCTAATTGATTGATTGTCCTAGCCATTTTTGTGGTCTGGAAAATCTTTGGCAAGGTAGGTGCTAATATCTTTATCAACTTACTTACTCTTTAATCAGTTAGTAAATCAACATTTATTAAGCACCTATTATGTGTCAGATATGGTGCCAGAGAAAGGCAAAAAAAATAGTCCCTGCTCCCAAGTACTTTTTTGTATTCCTTCTCTTTCTCCTTATCTGGTAGTTTCCTTTTCCTCAAGGCCTTCACATCTGTTTATTGGATGCTATACCCTGAGGTTATGGAGATTGAGATGAGTCTTTGGGGAAAGGGAATTTGATGGAAAGGATAAAACAAATGAAACCAGGAATTAATGCCCAAGCTAATTAAGATTGTGAGTGGTAATTTAGCTCCCCTTGAGTTCAGGTTACCTGGTCCAAATGAACTACATTTTCAGGTATTAAAAGATCTGGCAAAGGTGGTTGCTAAGGCACTGACACTGATATAAAGAAGACCTTGAAGAAGGGAGAAAGGCATGGGACTGGAGAAGAAAAATATTGCAATTTTCAAAAAAGGGAAAAAAATGGAATCTGCATACTGTATTTGATTCTGATTCCTTGTAAAATTATAGATTCTATTATTAAAATGTCAGTTAATGAACATTAGAAAAAGAAGCTGTTAATCATTACCATAATGTCTTCCACCTAAAGGTTAACAATAAGTCCCAGAGATTAAAACTTCATGTCTAACCTAAAGAAAAGAAAAGAAAAGAAAAGAAAAGAAAAGAAAAGAAAAAAAGAAAGAAAAAGAAACTGTAACCAGAGTGGGCAGCATGGTTTCATCAAGAAAAGGTCATGTCAGACAAATCATATTCCTTATTTGATGTGCCAGGTTGATCAGGAAAATGCTGTCAACAGAGTTTAATAAGCATTTGATAAATTCTGTCATGATATTCTTATGGAAAAGAGTAATAGATTAATATTATTGAAAGTGTAATTAGATAAAGTTTGAGCTGGTTAAATGGTCAGACCTAAAGAGGAGTAGCAATTAATAATTCAAGTTCAGTTTATCAGGAGATTTCTGATGGAAGGCCTCAGGGATCTTTTTTTTTTAGCTCTTTTCTGCTTAACTTTTTCTAGGACAATTTTTTTTTTATTTCTCGATTGATGGCTACAAAGCAAGTTAGACTGATTTTCTTTAATAAGTAGCCTTAGAATTTTGGTGTCTATATGTTAAAGGACATCTTTATTCACATAATAGTAAATATCACATGATAAGCATAATATTAACATTGAAGGTAACAATAATAATAGACATTTATGTAGTACTTTAAAATTTTCAAAGTACTTCATATACATTATTTCGCTTGAGGCTCACAGCAACCTCATAAGGTAGATATTGCAGGCATTAATGTCTATATTTTACAGATTAAGAAACCTAGGATCAAAGAAGTTCAATGAGCCAGCCAAAGCCACAGAGTTTATAAATGTTAGGGGCAGATTTGAAATCAAGTTTCCTGACTCCAAATTCAGCATTCAGTTTATTACAACATGAAAAATTCATGATTTATTGACAGATATGGAAAAGTCATCTCTATAAAGAGTTAATAAAATTTTAAAATGAGTAGTTTACTGAATTATGAATTCTGCAAAGAAATCAAACTATATAAATCTTCTAGCTTAAAAAAGGGATTAAAGAAGGCAAAAGCAAACATCAAATTGTAGCAGATATATAGCATATACATGGAACTGATACAAGTCAATAAACTCAACTTCCTGGTCTCCAAAAGTGGGTGGTTGAAGGATAGAAGTAGTTAAAAAACTTTCAATCAACATCTTTCACCAATACAAATGAGAAAACTAAGACTCAGAAAACTAATTAACTTGGCTAAAGTCATAAATCATCACAATGAAATACTCATTAAAAATCTTAGTAAAATAATCCAAACTCACCAACAATAAAATGGTACCACTGCACACCCATTTGACAAAAATTATTAAAATACTAAAAGCTCACATTGTAAGTTAATCAATATTGATTCATTCAGCTCCTCTTAGCAGTTATATAATCAAGAGTAAAATAACTTGTGATGGAAATATGCCATTCACATCCAGAGGAGAAAAAAAATCTCTGGAGTCTGAATGCAGAGCAAAGCTTATTATGTTCACTTTTAAAAACTTCTTTTAATGTTTTTTCTTTCTCTTGTTTTTTTCTTTTTTACCACTGATTCTTCTTTATAACATGCCTAATATGGAAATATGTTAAACATGATTGTGTATATATATATATATGTATATATATATATATATATACATATATATATACACACACACACACACAATGTATACACACACAACATATATCAGATTGCTACCATAGGGAGGAAGAAGGGAAAGGAGGATGATAGAAAAATGTGAAACTCAAAAACTCACATAAAAAGATGAATATTAAAATCTATCTTTGTATGTAATTGGAGAAATTAACATAACATAAAAATACTTAAGTTCATTGGAAACAAGGCTTTTGAGGAAAAAGGTATCCCAACATTGATGGTAGAATTATAATGCTCTAAGAGACCAATATATTACTAACTACATTGTTTCTGTTCAGAAAACTCCATCACTGATAATAAACCCTAAAGATTTTGATTTAGAAGAGACCTTTAGTGACCATTAAATGGAACCTCTTTCATCAATACAAATGAGGAACCTAAGGCTCAGGAAAACTAACCAACTTGTCTAAAGTCACAATGCCTATAAGGCAGAGCCAACACTCAAATTCAGTTCCATTAACTCCAGATTCAGAACTTATGCTATTGTATCACATCTAAACAAATAATAACACTACGTGTACAAAAAAACAAGATCTCATGAAATCTTAAAAATGAAGGAACTTTCTCCGTCCAGACTTTTGGGGCAGTGAGGTGGCATAGTGGATATAGAGTGGTGGGGTTGGAGTCAGGAAGATCTGGGTGCAAATTTGACTTCAGCCACTTACAGCTATGTGACTTTGAGTGAGTCATTTAACATCTGTTTGCCTTAATTTCCTCATCTGTAAAATAGAGACAATCATAGCATATATCTCTTTGGATTGTTGTGAGAATCAAATGATCCAATATTTGTAAAGCCTTTAGCTCATAGTAAGTGTTATAGAAATGTTAACTATTATTGTTGTTGTTATTTGTTGTATTTGTGGCAGAAATTTGAACTAGTTCTTTGCTACTATATGGAAAACAAATTATGGTTGTTATAATTCATATTTATATATTACATTAAGGTTTATAAAATGATTTCTTTATAAAATTCCTCTTTTGAGAGAGATAATATGAATTAATACCTCCATTTTATAGATAAGGAAATATCTTCTGAGTGAGGATAAGTGATATATCTATATTTGATAGTAATTGTTGAAGTTGAGCCTTGAATTCTAGGTCTCCTAACTGGATATCCAGTCTTCATTTCTGTATGTCACATCGCTGTAGTAAATTACCTTCCTTAGACCTGCTTGTGCAGATGTTAACTTCTTGTCTTAGGCTGAACCTAGATCAAGCTATAATTTGGCATAGGGATGTTGGAAAGAAATGATACTATCATAGGTTGTCCAACAGTCAACAAAACGAGGCTTGCTTAGCCATAGAACCAATATTCAACAAGCATACAACCCTTGCCTCCATTTGGAAATAAGTCTGGGCAGCATGTAGAATGTGATGATTCATCTTGCCTTAGGGCATCCTCAAAGTCTGAAGGGCTTCACAAGCCCTTTTAAGCTGTTAAGAGACCAGGAAGTCATGTTTACTGGACCAATAAAGTCTTGGGATCAGATTCTTTGACTTTTAGGTCAATAAGTAGCCTAACCAACATGGAGATGGAGATGTATATGTGTTTGAGTGGAGTGTGTGTGTATGTGTGTAGACTGTAGCTGACTGTAGGTCTTTTTACAAATTAGCAAACCAAGGCTTAATAGCTAAAGTAATTTATGAAAGCTTACAATGCTAACATGTGATAGTCTGGGACAGAATCAAGATCTCTATAATTCTTAGTTTACTTTGCAGTAGTGGTTAGCACTTGCCCATGTATTAATGTTGGCATACATGATTACATCTTATCAGGATGTTATTATTGTAGAGGTCAGCTGGGGCTTTGCTAATATCCTGATTTGTGATGTGATGTGAGGGTGGTGAAGGAGATTGGGTGTGCCAAGGAAGATTCATCTGTGCTGCCTACATCTTTGAGGTGGTTGGGAGAGAGGGGTTGATCTGATCATGATACTCTGTCCAGGGTCTTGGCTTCTCTGAATTGATCCAGTTCTCATTGTGGAGGGTGGTCCTACCATTTCAGAAATTTGATTCTAGAATTCTTCTCCTCCACCACTTTAAAATTTATTATAGTGCCATTCTAATATATTGTGGATGTTTTAGTGTTAATCATCAATGGAGGACAAGCTTTAATTATACAAAAGTTTCATCAGACTTTAATATGAAATAAAAAACTATCATTTTACTAAAGTAGTCATTTTATTTAATCCTTTGAAAATTATATTTCATTGTAGCAAAGCATATTCTTGAAAATATTTCAAATCATATTAGTAATTTTTTAATGGCAACTTTTTCATCTTTGTTATCTGAGCATAATGAGACTTAGTAAAGTTTCAGGGAGTTAGTAGCAGGAATGAAGTTTCCATAGTTGTATCGGCACATAGTAGGAACTGTATAAAAATTCTCATTTCCTTCATATGGATTCTGATTTTATTGACTCTTATTTGGTCTTAACTTTTAGGTAACGATAACCTTAGCTGAAAATTATGAAAAGATTTTATTAATACATGAAAGAATATTACAATATTAAATATGTGCAATTGTTGTATTACATTTTGATCCTCAACTGTATAGGAAATTGATTTGGCTCTAGAAAAGTATTCCTTTATTCACAAAACCCTTTTCAGAAATGTACAGGTTATGTGTCCTTTTTTACCATAGTATAATGAGACTGTACTAATGAACAAGGATTTATTGAGCACTTGCCATTTGCTAGACACTGATTCATTGCACATATACATGAAGACTAGAAATATAATTCCTGACCTCTAGGAGTTTATGGGTTAGTTTACGAGAGCACATGAAAACCAAGAAATAAATTTTTTTCCTAATTTGTTTGCATCTTTATTTATAAATATATCCTCATCTGTCTCCTTTCACCAGTGAGCTATCCTCTCAATCAATCAGAAAAACAATCTATCACCAAATATTTATTAAGCACTTTCTATGTGCACATTCTAGATATGTAGCATGGCCAGGGAAAATCACTGAAATTATTATGTGTGAACTACTGAGTGAAAGCCAGTTAGATTGGACCAAAATCTGTAGGAAGAGTAGTAATAGGTACTGATTCTAATAAGATAGAATGGGGCCAGATCACATGGGTCTTTAAAAGCCAAACTCAAGAGTTTGTTTTTTTCTTAGAGATAATAGGGAGCCATTGGAATTTATTGAGTAGAGGAATAACATTATCAGATCTGTATTTAAGGAAAATCACTGGCAGGAGCATGGTAGAAAGATTGGAGTTAGGAGACACTTAAAATTGGGGAGATCAATTAGGATGCCCAGGTAAGCGGAATAAAAGACTGAAATATTTTAACAAAAATTTTGAAAGAGAAAAATGTTCAACAAAACAGTTAATTCATCAGTAATAATATCCGATATGAAATGGGATATTCTATATCCATAGTACCTTTATATTCTATAAAGAAGTTGGGGGTGAAGTCTATCAAGAATTTTAAGGTAAAGCTAAGTATGGCCAAAATGACCGAGTATTGTTATGTAGTTTAGACTAGAAATGTTACTAGAGGCCAGTGAGAGCTGGAGTGGTTTAGGAACGCTTCATACTGAATATGAAGGATGGATAGGGTTCATAAAAGTGAAAGGTCAGAAGGAAGGAATTTTAGAAAAAGAAAATGAAATAGCTTAGATAAAAGAGTGAGCATTTTGTGTTCACAGGTCAATAATGGATTGGGCTTGACAAATTCAGTAGATTCTTGAGAAAAAGGATGATAATTACATGGTAATTATGTTCTCATAACTTAAGTGTTATTTAAAGTATTGATTAAAGAATGGAATTTTACATGTTTCTTCTCAATTGATTAAATTTGATAGCAGAAAAGACCTGATGATCACCGAGGGAATAAATATTTTTTTTTTTTGTGAGGCAAATGGGATTAAGTGGCTTGCCCAAGGCCACACAGCTAGGTAATTATTAAGTGTCTGAGGCTGGATTTGAACCCAGGTACTCCTGACTCCAGGGCCGATGCTTCATGCACTGCGCCACCTAGCTGCCCCAGGGAATAAATATTTTTGAAAGGATAATTGTG
Source organism: Macrotis lagotis (assembly GCF_037893015.1). Lineage (NCBI taxonomy): Eukaryota > Metazoa > Chordata > Mammalia > Peramelemorphia > Peramelidae > Macrotis > Macrotis lagotis. The sequence continues at coordinate 814,988,411 of NC_133658.1, read as the reverse complement.
AAGTAGATTAAGCAACAATAATTTATGAAGCACTTACAGTATTTTAGGTACTATATTAGAAGATGGAATTTGAAGACAAGTAGAAAAAAGAAAAAAGAACCATTGTCCTAAAAAAAATTACCTCCTAAGGAAGAAGATAACATGAATATATAACATGTGTTAACAGCAGACTGATGTTGGCTCAGACAGACTGGGATGCTTTTTTCCATTAAGGATTCTTAGGTCTGGACTTGGGGAATTGGATCAGTTCTAGGGGATACTGTCCTTTAAGGAAAGGACTCAGGATCTTTTCCTCATACTCTGTGCTCTGGCTCCCTACTCTAGAGTACTAGAGAATACCACATAAAATTTAAGTCTAATTCAAATTTTGAAGGGATTAGAAAGGTATGCAAGTACAATGTAGATTATGAATACGACAGCTATTTATTTCTTTTACACAAAAGAAATGCTTAAAATACAAAATACTTATGTAAAAACTTCTGGCAAGAGGTTAGTTATTCATAACAAATATGGAATTTGTAGTTTTTCTCAATTTTGTAAGAGAAGAAATTAAGATGAAATCTCCCCTGGGATAGGAGGAGTTTGGAGACTCTGGAAAAGGAAGAAAGGAGAATGAGAAGGGGAGGTGTCAATTATCTCATGACTGCAATTGGAATTTGCTACATTAGCAGTTCCCTTTTTCAAGACCATAAGATATGATCCATGCATGAAAAAACATAGAGAGCTATGACTAGATCTTTTCCCCCCTTTATGCATAGGAGTTTGTTTCAGGAATAGGAGTTTTGAGGAATGGGGATTTTTGCCCCTCCTTTGCCTTTATTCCATTTAATTTTAGCTTTTGTTATTCTATTAAGAATACACTTGCCAGATAAACACTCATGATCAACTCTTCCCTCATGTTGCCTAATGTCCCTTCATTGTACCACTGGAGCCCCAGAGGAGGGAGCAACTTTTCATACCACGAGGAGGGGAAAACTATTCTCCAGATCACTGTTAGAAAATTTTGCATTGTGAGGCATAAAAATAAGCTACTTTCTCTCTATAATTCTAAGGGCAGGATTATTATGAACTCAAGATATATTTTATAAATCTATTTCTCATGTATGAACTGAAGTGATAAAGAGTTTTAACTCTTTTAGTATCATGTTTTAACATGATACACTAACCCATAATTCCTATTATACTCCCCTAGGAAGTTAATACTAAAGCATAACACTTTAGTGGACCTGCCAAACAATTATTTCCCCTTCTCTTTACCTCTACACTTTCTGAACAGCTGCCTCTTCTAGAAAGTTAGACCATGACTTGGTCTAATCCTCCTGTGACAAGTCATCTTCTCACTGTGGTAGTTACTGGCAGCATCTTCCATAGAACTGTCAGCACCTTCAGACCTCTTGAACTCCTGAGGCTGCCTCTCAGGCTGAAAATATCCTTCTGAGATAACTGTTTGATCACTGTGCTCAGGGAAAGAAATATGAGGAAGAGGGAAGATGAGGGAGAGAAGGCCCAGACTGAGAGTCACCTTGACAACTTATTACACTTGCTGCCATATTTCTGCTAGAGTGGGGAGGGGAAAAATAAATTTCTAATGCATTTCCTTCCTCCCCTATGGGAAAGGGAGAGCTTCAGAGACATGGAGAAGCAAAATGAAATGTTTGTATTAGGAACAATAAGATGGCTAGTTCTGTTGGGTCTTAATCCATAATGTTCTGAAAACATCAACTAGGGAAGAATTAGAGCAACCTTTATGCAGAAGACCTGGGAAGTTTTAGTTAATTATAAACATAATATACATAATATCACAAAAGCTAATGCAACCTTTGATTCTTAAAACAAACCTTTTCCCCGAACAAGGAAGGTAGGTTATAGTCCCACTGAACTTAGCACTGATTGTTCTACATTAAAAGTGTTGGTTTCAGGCTCTTGGCATGTATGTTAAAAGGAATAATGAAAGAATTACTCACATTTTACTGGATTTCAGTTTTCTTCTAAGTAGCATGGCTAAGTATGAAAAGACTATCTCTAGAATCCTTTCCTAATATTAAATTCTTCTATTATTCTATGATAAAATTCTTGGCAGGAGATCAGGATGCTATATCATATGAGGAAGGGTGATTGATGGTTAGCATGTAGGAGAGAACACTTGTAGAGTCTAGGAATGACAACTGTCTTCACATATTTATAGGACAATCATAGGAAGAGGGGTTAGACTTGATTTCTATAGCTCTACCAGGACTAAAAAGATTATATATATATGTATGTATATATTTTAGGTTTTTTGTAAGGCAAATGGGGTTAAGTGGCTTGCCCAAGGCCACACAGCTAGGTAATTACTAAGTGTCTGAGATCAGATTTGAACCCAAGTACTCCTGACTCCAGGGCTGGTGCCTTATCCACTGTGCCACCTAGCTGCCCCAGGACTATATATTTCTATAATAGCAGCAGGGCTAAAAAAGTATAAGTTTTAGCAGGACAGATTTTGGTTTGATACAAGTAAAAATTTTCTAAATTTTTAAAGTCATTTTTCAGTCCTGTTCAACTTTTTATGAATCTCCCTTCGGGGGAGTTTTCTTGGTAAAGATATGGGGGGATTTGTCATTTTCTTTTCCAGCTCATTTTACAGATGAGGAAACTAAGTCAGATAGAGTGAAGTGTTTTGTCCAGGGTCACACAGTTAGTAGGTGTGTGAGACCAGAATTGAACTCAGGAACAGGTGTGAATACACTGTGCTCCTTAGCTTCCCTAGTCTAACAATTGAAACTATCCCAAAAAATTGCATACATAAGTATACATACACAAACATGCTGAGAGAGAGAGAGTTCATACAGAATCCAGGAATAATATAGGGAGAGATCCCTATATTGGGGTATGGAGATTGAATCAGATGAATTGTAGGGTCTTTTTCCCTTTCTACAATCTTGGAGATTGGGAAAAAGATCTTTCTAATAAAAGTTATTATTTCTGTCTTCATTTAAATTGAGTTTATGCTTTTTGACAAGTGGAACAGAGTGATAATTAAGTTTCTGTTAGCACTAAAAATTTATTAAGCACCTACTATATGCCACTGGGCTAAGTGTTTTATAAATATCTCATTTGAACCTTACACCAACCCTGGGAGGTAAGTGCTACTATAACTCTCATTTTACAATTGAGGAAATAGAAGTAAATAGAAGTTAAATGACTTGTTTAGGTTTCTTATTATTTTTAATAATAGTAAAAGCAACAACCAACAATTATGTAAAATTTCTACAACATAATAGATTTCATTCTCAATCATGGAATTTGTACATAAACATGCAAGCATTGTGACACCAGGTGGCACCATTTAACTAAATTTATGATTTGGGATGCATAAAGATCTGGGTGTATAAACCAGATCATGAAAAAAGCATTTAAAAATAAGAAAAAGGAAGCATTTGTTATTTTCTGTCTATTAATTAGAAAAATAAATGCTATGCCATCTAAAATTCCAGTAATACTTAGGTTGGGTAGGGGGCAGGGGGAATGATGGAGACTGTACATTATAAGTTGCTCAAGGCATGTTTGGTGAGACCCCAAAGCTGCTTCTGGCAGTTCAGGGATGTGGTGATTTCCTTTTAAAATGATTGCCAGTACATAACAAAGACAAACTTATTTGGTGATGTGGAAACTAGCAAGACTATGGACTTGAAGTCTGTCCTATGCCATGACTGCTCTGAATCATAGTGACAGGCATAATAATGTTGCTAAGAGTTTAAGCTTACATTGAGCCCTGGAATAAAAGACTTATAAATGGATAAACAAAAAATGTACAAAAACAAGAATATTTTTGATAATCACCATTATAAAATGAAGTGAGATGATGCAGTAATAATAGAAATTCAGATTCTGTCCAAGATTTATATAAATTCTACTATTTAATAAACTAGCAATATATTATTACATATATATGTATAGGACTATTTAGATTTAGTAGAAAAGTAGTAAGAATTATGAAGGAATGATAAGTGAATCTGACAGAAGAACTGAAGAAAATATGGAAGTGAAGGACATTAGAATGAAATTACTTTCTCATTGAATGAGTGGGTTTAACATAAATTGGATGGGATTTACTGTGTAATGGGGTCAGTTCAGAAAGAGCTAGTTCTACCTTATTCTATTGTCTATTTTCTTAAAAATCTGGTGTAGAATTATAATAACCTGGAATAGTAGGGTTCATACTGCTACAAATTGAGCTGGTTTTGTTCCTTATTATTTTAAGCAAGGACTTCAGGCCAACCACAAATTTAATAAGAATCAGAATTATAGAGAGAAACAAGTTATTTAAACCAGGACCACAGTAGCTGACCAAAGGATCCATTTAGTGTGCAAACTATCAAAAAGAATGTTGAATTTATGCTGATTTTTTGGTATATGCAATGTCAGCTGTATGGTGTGGTTGAGAGAACACTAAACTTGGAGTCACAAGAATATGATCTTTATTTGAATTATTCCAGCAGAGATGTTAGAGGTGGATACTATTGGAACTGAGAAGGGCTTCAGTGTATGAGTCTCCTCTTGCCATTTTTAACCTAACTATTCAGAGAACTTGCCTCTCAGGGGAATGGGTTCTCCTCATTTTCACTGGCTTCTCACCCTCATCACTGCTACTCTGGGGATAATTCTGTATTTGGTTCTATTTACCACTAAAAGTTGGGTAAATAAGAGAGGTATTCAGTGTATAAATTATAAACCAGGTATAGGATAAAAAATTATTCCTACATTAAAGACATCATAAGCCCAAGCGAATCACAGTTCACATTACAAAATGATCTTAACAGAATTCAGTAGCTTGCTTACCATCACAAGCATAGCAGCAGGGAGGTCAATATTCAAGTCTCATTGGAACATATAGTTTTTGTAGGTCTGCCAATTACACTTCATTTTACCTTGCTTACCTTGTTGCTGTCTGATCAATTAGCTGAATTTGATCTTTCTGGTAACCTTTCTTTGACACTTACTCATTTTTTACCACTGGCTTTCTCCTGCCACTATTTAGGAACACTCTCTAGAAGTAACTGAACTTCCCAATGCAAGCACTCCCCACTGGCATCAGCCACTGTCTCTCCAGGAAATGTCACTGTTACCAATAATGCCCCTGCAGTAGCAGAACTCTGGACTTTTCAAGTTCTTGAAACACCTTGTACCAGAAGAAAGAAGACAAAAATGGGAGGTAGTCCTATTCCAGGCATTGGTTTTTGTTAGTATGGAAAATGGGTGGGATATGAGGTTGTGACTTTTTCCTCTGGGCAGCTCAGTGCTGTTCTCATGTTTCAAATTTTGAAGAAAGAAAAGTGGCAATGGGATAGTGAGTTTTGGTTCAGTAGACAATTAGGATATTGGTCCCACAGAGCTCTCACCAGAAGCAGACAGAGAATATTTATATATGTTTTAGGTAAGGGATGGGGATGAGGAAGCAAAGGCAAATTAAGAGATTTAGTTTTGTCACCTGTAAAATGAGACTATTAATGACTGTGACTTACTTATACCTGTAGAGTTGTTATTGGGAAAGCATTTTGGAAATTGTAGAGTGGTAATATGTAGAGAGATAATATGATAGTAATTTAAAATTGTATGTACCTTTATACATACACTAATAGAAATTTATCTATATTCATGGTTTCCTTTATCTTTATGCCTAATAAATAAAAATAAATAAAAAATATATCTCTAGTTCTAATCTCTCAATTGAGTTTCAGTCTTTCCTCTTGAATGTACTGCTAACTCTCATATGATTCTATGATTCTTTGAAGGGATTATTTTCATTTGTGTTGATACCAACTAGAGAAAATGAAGAGATGAAGAAATTCTATAAAGAACTTTCCACGTCCCAAAGGCACTCATTTTGATACTTGGTAGTTTAATGTGAAGATAGGCATAGAATGTGATGATGAAAGGAAAATTGCAAACTACAGTTCACGTATAAGACATGAAGGAGGTTAATTGATCGAAGATTCAGAAATCTTATGTCTACATATGAATTATTTCTTCAAGGAAATGACATGCATCACACACATAAAAAAAGAAATTTGTAATACTTGTATAGGAAATTCTTGTTAATGATACAGGAATCATATCAGAGGTAGTGCTTGTGAAATTAGATAATTCACTAGTTAGATAGAATAAAGACCAAAATCAGCATCAAATTTGACCAAGAAAAAGGATAGAAACAAAAAATACTATGTATAATTGCACTAGGTGGTCTACTTATGCTGTGGACATTAAAAATGGGAAATGGAAAAAAGGTGAAGATATTGTTATTTCCTACAGAAGTATAACTGATGTAAACTGGTTGTCACAATAATGACGTATAAAGGACTGAGAAACAATCTTACTCAATAAACACTTGATCTACTTGCCAAGTAGAAAGATAGGAAAGCCAAGCTCAATACAAGTTTAGAACATAAACTTATGTGTAAAGCATTATAGAGAAAAATGGTAAATTCTTATCAAAGAATTGTTAAGAAGGGCTATTACTTTGTAAAATAGCATAAAGCAGTGGAAGTGAAAATAAATCTATGGAAATCTTGTCAGGAGACCCAATTAAACCATATAATTCTAAAAGCATACATAGATGAAATTGGCAGAACAGCCACAAATAGAAAAGAAACGGAATAGATTTCTTAGTGCATTTATAACAATCTATTTTCATTATCAGTGATAATGGATCAAAATATTTGAGCCTCTGTTCTGGATATGATATCTGAGGAAGCTTGAAAACATTGATGAACTGTTTTAAAAGGCATCTGTTGTGAGAACTTAGTGAAAAAAGGAATTGATTGGTATGTGTGTATTATTGACTTTTTTTAATGCTCTTTAAATTTTGTAAATATAGTTTTATAAACCATTATAGGGGAAGATAATGAAAGAATGGGAAAAATCCACATATAATATTGTCCTCCTTGAAGGAAGATTGAGAGGACATCAATAAACACTATGCTTCTCTTTAAAAATTTTTATGAGAAACATCTACATACATACTTTGATAGAAATATGATAAGATTTATTGGAGATGATATGTACTGGAGTTCCTGCTACTTGGACTAGGCTAATGGTTCCCTAAAAAGCAGAGAAGCTCTTTGTGAGACTTAATTGGTTCAGGGGACAAGTATTCAAGCTTCTGTTGTGATTTTGCAGTCTTGTGGGTTTACAAGGGCCATCCCATGAAGAACTGGTACTCCTACACTTGATTGGTATCCAAATGACATATGATTCAATACATCATTCTGACCAGATACACACACACACACACACACACACACACACACACATATATATATATATATATATATATATTCATATGAATAGGAAGTAGGAATGAATTTATCTAAACCAGTATGGTATATTTGATGAATATCTTTTATCTGAGCCATTAATCTGAGACAGATTTCTGAGCATGGTAACATTAGCAAGGTCATACTGCATGTCCACAAACAGGTAAACGACCTGCCTCCATTTGTGTCAAAGATACCAAATCAAAGGACAGTTTCTCTTTAGTAGGTTTGGTAAGTATAGAACAAAGGACAGAACAGGGTCGGTGACATCATGGATTTGGGGATAACATGAATGGTTACAAAGCTGAAGTACAGAGAACAACATGATTGGTTGGAAGTTTGGTAATGGAGACTAGCAAAAATTCCCTCCTTCCTTCAAGAGAGTCCCCAAGGTCAGTTAAATTTCTGGAGACAAAAAGCGATGAGTGATTGAAAGGAAAACTGAATTTTTAAAACTTAACTCATTACAGATCTGTTAAATATTTGAACCAAATTAGAGACAAGTCATAATTTAAGCAATTATATCACAAAATCAGAAATTAATTCCTTGTAAATAGGATCAATAAGAAAATGATATAGGATCAATTTAATCTTTTTACTTGCTTCTGTTACATAATTTTGTTGTGTTGCTTAATGTTTGATGGTCTACAGTATTTCATTTCATTCTTATACCATTCTGAATCAGTTCTATCTCATAATTCAATAGGCATAGGCAGGCAATTTTCTACTGCAGAATGGATCTTTACAGTCACATAATTGACTTAAAGGTGCAGACGATGCAAGTTCCCTCTTTATTTATTGTTTGTTAATTACAAGACAAAGTCATTTAAAAGACTGTCCTCCAAAGAGGACTTTCTTTTGAAAAGAAATCATTTTAAGGTTAGAATTTCCAGGAAAGAGAGACTATCTTAAGGGTAGGCAGCCTAGAGAATAGGAAAAAAACATGAAAAACAAGCTGAGCACTTCATATTGAGGCCTAGCTTTTTTTATTTAATGATCTTTATGACCTGGCACAAATTCTTTTCATGAGCCTCTAGGATTGAATCCAGACTGCTGCTCTGTTTGATATTTAAAGCCTTCCATATCCTGGTCACATCTACCTTTCCAGCCTTACCACACATTTCCCCCCCTTCACCAAAGTCCAGCCAATTTGGTTGTCATATTGTTGCTTATACTGTTCATCTCCCATCTCTGTACCTTTATACTGACTGTTATCTCTAAATGGAATGCACTTCCTCTCTGATTCTGCCTATGAGAAGCCCTTCAATACTTAAGTGCTACCTTCTTTCTGAGACCTTTCCTGATGCCTCCAGCTGCTAGTACTTTCCCCTGTGAATAGTTAGGTCTTCCAGATGCTCTTGTTTGCAGATGATAATGTGCCAGTCATATAAAACCCCAGAACACTGCAGACCTTCCTGGAAGAGATCTGCATTGATGCAAATGATAGGTCTGTCTACTATCCATATAGGAAAGATCAAGTAGATGAAAAATATCTGTTGCTCAGATTTCAATATGCAATTGGTTAGATACTCTATAGAGCTTCCCAGCAGTACAACATACAATTCCTGGAAAGGGGTTTTTCCCTCCCCTCCTTTCTTTGTATCTGTAATGTTTAAGTGTTTATAAAATGATTCTGACCTGAAAGGGAAGGGGGAAGGTAGAAAAACAGCTAGATGGTTCAACTTTGGACCTGGAGTCAAGACTTGAATTCAAATTTAACCTCAGACACATATTATCTGTATGACCCTAAGGAAGTCACTTGACCTCAATTTATTAACCTGTAAAATGGGGATGATTTTAACAATCATGTCCTAGAGTTGTTATGAGTCTCAAATGAAATAATATTTTTAAAGTGTTTGGTACAGTAAATGGAACAGAGTAGGTATTTAATAAATGTTCCTGCAAGTGGTAAAGTACTACCCTTTGGAGACATGGTTATTTCTTATAAACAATACTCTTCAGGCATTCCAAGTTTCAGGAATAGAATGATGAAGCCCTAAAGGGATTTCTGTTCAGGTTTGATTGACTCACAGACTGAGTTGTTTCCTAGTCTTGTGGGACTTGTGGGTCAGCCCATGAAGAATTGGTGGTTGGTGTCCAATTGCAAATTGCAAATTTCAAGAAATTGCAATCTTGATCCCAAACTTAGTTTAAAAGCAAAGGCTGGTCTAACAAGAACTAATATTTCACTGACATTGCTATTTTGTAGGGAGTCATAGAACACCACTGCCTTTGAAGAACAAAAAAGGCACTTGTGAAAATGAAGAGGATGTAGTATATAGCCAGTAAGCAGTAGGAAAGAAGAACAGGAATAAAGGAAGCCATTGAAGAATTATGATAAGAAGATTTGGGCTGGTCAGGAGGCAAGAGAGAAGCATGGCTGGTAGGCATTAGAATTACTAATTACCTTACATCACTGAAAGAAAGTTAGAAAAGCCTCTTAAAACATTGAATGAATCCCATGTGATGAACAAATCAGGTAATATGTCCAAATATCTCATAAAAATGGACAGGTATAAATTGGTTCTTATCCTCATTCTCGAATGAATTAGATTATAAATCCATAGGAATATTTAGGATAGAGTTTCTTATGGCAGCATTTTCTCCAAGAGAATATATGTTATTCAGGACAAAGAATATTTCTTATCTTCCTTTGTATCCCTGGCACCTAGAACAGTACCCAACACAATAGATCATTATATATATACATATATATTTTTTTTATATATATGCTTGTTTTATGTGGAAACATAAATATACATTTCATATGTAAATATTGTATAGAACACATTATGGAAAATGCTTTTATCAGTGTTCAAATGGGAGAAGTCGTTTAGATGTTCCAGGATGTTAATGGCATTTTTGTTTTGTGTTTTTTAGTTTGTTTACTTTGTATCAGATTACTAGAATATTACAAAGCCTACTTAATATCTATTTCTTTTTTAAATTTATTTTCATCCATATATGCATGCATATATTTAAGTTACAAAATTTCCTTCCATCTTCCTCTTAGAACAGTCAGGTTGTATGTTACATACATTTAATATCTATTTCTTAATCATAACAAATCGTTCTTACCATCTATGCAGGAAATAACAAATGAATGAACAATTTTCATTAATTAGATTAGGACAAGCATCTAGATTGTTATTTTATGAAGTTATTACTTCAGTAATATTACTGTAGACAGGCCCTGGAAATGAAAGATGAATGGGGCCCAGAATTGAAGAGAAGCAAGGAATGTTTTTAATGATCCCAAACTTTTAAAGAAATTAAAGTAACATTTTATTATAAACGTAACATGAAACATGACTATAAGAAATCAAAATTCTGGGTAACTATTTACATTAAAATTAATTTTGATAGAAATAGTGAAAGACTCTTAATGCATTTTTAAAAAGCAAAATTGAAAGGTTGGTATGCACATTAAATATGATCATATAAGGAAAAGTGAAAGAATCTATATGGACAAAGAATTTTAATAAGGAATGGTGAGAGGGTGGCAGGAAAAAGGAGTTAAGATACTTTATTTTCCTGAAGAAAAATAAAATTCTTTAACAACTGTATTCTTTCTTTGACGCTGTTGGATTTTTGAATCTGGTACACTATAATCTCTGAAGAATCAGTGTGACCCATATTGCAAAAAGTTCTGAGAAGAGCTAGATAGAATTCTGGCAGAAATTAGAGTCACATCAATATCTCACACCATGCAAAAATAAGTGTAAGACCTACATATGCAGTTTACATTATAAACAAATTAGAAGAGAAAAAAAGAAATTACCTTTCAGATCTATTGAGAGGGAAAAAGCCCATGACTCAAGAAGCAAGAGAAAGGATTGCACAAGAGAAAATGGAAAGTTTTGACCAAGTAGAATTTAAATTTTTTGAACAATCACATCTAATGCAGTTAAAATTAGAAGGGAAATAGCTAAATGGGAAAAAAATCTTTGCAGCATATTTTTCTAATAAAAATCTCTTATCCAAGGTATGTAACAATACGATTAAAATACTTCAAACTAACCACAATTCTCAAAATTTCAAAAGATGAAACTCATGTTATCTACAGTTACATAAAAATTCTCTAAATCACTAATAATAAGAAAAATGCAAATCAAACAACTTAGAGGTTCCTCTTTATACCTATTGGACTGCAAGTATGACTAGAGAAAAATGGCAAATGTTGGAGGAGCTATGGGACAAGAGACAGCATTCTGGGGGGAGAAACTTGAAATAATGTTCAGAAAGTTACAAAAATATGCATACTAGGGGTGGAATCAAGATGGTAGTGTGGAGGCAGGAATTCCCAGAAACTCTCTTCCAGAACATTCCAAATGCCTTAAAATTTTGGCCCTAACCAAATTCTAGAGTGGTGGAACCCACAGAAAGACTAAGTGAAACAATTTTCTGGTCTAGGATAACTTGGAAGCTCTGAAGGAAGGCTCTGTTCCATTGGGGTTCGAAAGGGTTGCAGCATAGCATAGGCCACACTGCATGGGAGCAAACCAGCTCCAGTCTTTCAGGACTGGTAGCAAACCAGCTCCAGTCTTTTCTGGGCCCCTGGGGGTGCTTGGGGAAGTGGCAGTGGGAGCAGTTTCCAGACGTCTTAGCTCAGGAAACCACCAAAGAAAACTTGGAAGGTCAGCAGGATAACTCTTCCATATCAGAATGAACATGGAGCCCAGACTAGTCAGGCCTCAGAACAGTCCTAACCCCAGAACCAGAAGTAGGCCTGGGGAGCCACCTGAAAGCTGCTTCCAGAACAATTAGCCCACAGACAAAATTGGGGGAGACTATCAAGGTTTCTCCACTATCCCTGGGACAGGACTCTGCTGCTTTGTTCACATTCAGATCCAGGTAGCAATCCAGGCCCTCATATAAACCATACAGGAGCAGGGTCCCTCCTCACATTCCAGGGCAGAGCACACTCCAGTGCTTGTGGCCATCTACAGACCAGAATACAGGTCAGGTGAGCAGTGAGAGGCCAATAAGACCTTGAAGGAATTAAGGTCCCTGGGAAGGTGTCCCAAAAATAATAAAAAAACTCCAGAAGTATGTTAAAATCAATTCATAGACTGGGGAAATAAGCAAAGAACAGGTGAAAAAGAATCTGACTATAGAAAATTACTTTAGTGCCATGGAAAATCAAATTATGCACTCAAAAAAAGTAAAAAAAAAAAACCAAAGCTTCTATATTCAAAGCCTCTCAGAAAAGTAGGTATCAGGTTATGGAAGAACTCAAAAAATGATTTTGAAAATCAAGTAAGGAAGGGAGAGGAAAAATTGGGAAAAGAAATGATAGTGATGCAGGAAAATCATGAAAATCAAAGCATCTTGGTGAAGGAGATACAAAAAATAATTTTAAAAAATCTTAAAAACCAGTTGGATAAAATGGAAAAAGCAGTTCAAAAGGTCAATGAGGAGAGAAGAATGCCTTAAAAAGAACTGACCAGATGGAAAAAGAGATAATGAAGCTCTCTGAAGAAAATATGTCCTAGGTGGTACAGTGGATAAAGCACAGGCCCTGGAGTCAGGAGTACCTGGGTTCAAATCCAGTCTCAGACACTTAATAATTACCTAGCTGTGTGGCCTTGGGCAAGCTGCTTAACCCCATTTGCCTTGCAAAAACCTAAAAAAAAATAAGTCCTTCAAATGTAGAATGGAGCTAAGGGAAGCTGACTATGAGAAATCAAGAAACAAGAAAACTCCAAAAGAATGAAAAACTAGAAGAAAATGTGAAATTTTTCATTGGAGAAACAATTGACCTGGAAAACAGATCCAGAAGAGATAATTTAAAAATTATTGGGATATCTGAATGTTATGACCAGGAAAAAAAGCTCTCACTTCATTTTAAAAGAAATTCTCCAGGAAGCAGAGGGTAAAATAGAAACTGAGGGAATCTACCTTAAAGAGTTCCCAAAATAAAAACTCCCAGGAATATTATAGCCAAATTCTAGAACTTCCAAGTCAAAGAGAAAATCTTACAAGCAGCCAGAAAGAAACAATTTAATTATTGTGATTATATAGGATTTAGCAGCATCTACATTAAGAATCTTCGGGCTTGGAATATGATTTTCTGGAAGGCAAAAGAGCTTGGATTACAACTGAGAATCACTACCCAACAAAATTGAACTTCTTATTTTAGGGAAAAAGATGAATGTTCAATGAAATAGGGGGCTTTCAAACTTTCCTGTTGGAATGATCAGAGCTGAACAGAAAGTTTGATCTTTAACTACAGGACTCAAGTGAAGCATGAAGAGGGTGAATGGGAAGGCAAATTATGAGGGATTTAATGATGTTGAACTGCATGTATTCCTGCATAGGATGATGATACTAATAACTCTTTTGAACATTATCATTTATTAGAGCATTTAGTAAGAACATATATATATATATAGACAAGGCACATTAGGGAGCTGATTATGAAGATATATTATAAAGATGGAGTTAATGGGCGATAATGAATGTATTGGGGAGAGAGGGAAAGGAGAAGTAGAATGGGCTGAGATATTTCATCCAAGAGTCAAGAAAAAGCTTTTTCAATGGGGTGGAAGGGGTGGGGTAAGTGGAAATGAGTCAGTCTTCATTCTCATCAGAAGTGACTCAGAGAGGAAATGACACATAATAGGGTATGGAAATCTATCTTAACCTAGAGGAATAAGAAGAGGAAAGGAATGGGGAAGGGGAGGGGGATGTAGGTAATAGAAAATAGGGAAGATCTTGGGAGAGGGTAGTCAGATACAACACACTTTTGATTAGGGATAAGGTGAGAGAGAGTAGAATAAATGGCAGTGGAGAGGAATAGAATGGAGGGAAATACAATTAGCAATAGCAGTTATGGGGAAAATATTGAAACAACTTCTCTGATGGCCTTATGATAAAGCATGTGTTCCAATCAAGAGACAGAGCCAATGGTATCTGAACACAAACTAAAGTACATTTTTTTCTTTATCCCTCACTTTATTTTTCGTGAAGTTTCTCTGTCTTTGTGTGGGGACTCGGAGATTATGGTTACTTTTACAAGACTATTGTAGTAATATGAAATAAATTAAATGTAAAATTCTATGCATACTATGACTCAACTATTCCACTACTAGGTCTATATTACAAAGATCTCAAAGCAAGAAGAAAAAAACCACATATATAAAAATATTTCTAGCAGCTCTTCTCATAATACCTCCCCCAAAAGAACAAAAGAAAATCACCCCAAACCCAAAGTTTGGGATGGCAAACAGATTATATGATTATAATAAATATTGATGTACAATAAAAAATGATGAAATATACAGTTTCAGGGTCATGTAGAGCAAAGTAAACAAAACTTTCAAGAACCTTGGAACTCTGATCAATACAATAACAAGCCATGAGTTTAGAAAACCGAGGCTGAAACATGCCGATAATGTTCTACCAGATAAGTGATGGATTAAAGTGGAGGGAGGAGGGAGGGAGGGAGGGAGGGAGGGAGGGAGGGAGAGAGAGAGAGAGAGAGAGAGAGAGAGAGAGAGAGAGAGAGAGAGAGAGAGAGAGAGAGAGAGAGATGCATTTTCAGGGGTGGTCAATGTAGGAATTTGTTTTATAGGTTATGAAATTATGCATGTTTCTATGAGGACAATTTTTTCTATGAGGGGCCATGTAAAATTAAATACATTTATTTATTTAAAAGTTTAAAGTGACTCATTGGGCAATGAGAAGTTCATGGCAGGTATTAGAGAAACGTTAGTCCAACTGACATGACAGGAACCTTAGTTGTATTACCTCTACCATATCTTGTCATATTTTCATCATGGATAGATACCTTCTTTATTATATATGTAGAGGTGAGGTTAGCATGTAGATAAGTCATTATTCATATCTCTTATTTTTTCCTTTATTTTTCCAATTATAGGTAAAGATAGTTTAATTTTTTGTAAGATTTTGAGTTCCACATTTTATTCCTCCCTTGACAGTGAATAGTCTTAATATAATATATATCTATGCAAAACTACTTTAAACATTTTCCCATATTATTTATGTTAATGCAAAAGAATCAGAACCAAAGGGGGAAAAATCCAATTCATGTCCTCTTAATTCCTTTTTTGAGTTAGTAATATTGTGTGATATTTTCCTTATATTTTTGGGCATCTTACCTTCCCTGAGATAACTGTTAAAGCAATCCCTTAATATGCTCAAGGTTATCTTATCTCCAGCATACCTTTCCTGGATGTGTGTTTGATTGGTGTGACTTTTCTTTGTAGCTTCATCTTTTTAAATGCTATTTCCACTCCCTTATAACATCTGAGTCTTCTAAGCTCACATTAATCTGATCGACCACAAATGGACACATTATACATTGACTCTGACATAGTGATGTCATTTTGGTTCTCTTTGAGCATGAAGAACTACCACCAACCAATCATTACCACTTGCTCATATTCATCATTTTAATGCCTCCCTCTCAGCATTTGCTTGTGACATCCTTCAATCCTGATTATTCTAGCACTTAGCTATTCCTGTAGTTGTTATTGAACTCCTGTAGCACTTACCATTTTTTTACTCTGACTCCTTTAGCATTTATTAGTTTTGCCATTTTTGACTTTGAACCATCCATATTTATTAAATGTCCAGTATTCTGGGCATGGCAAGGGATATAAAGATGAAGATGGAATAGTCCTAATTGTCAAGCTACTTACAGTCTAATGAGGGTATATAAATTGCAAAAATAATTATTATGTAAAATAGAATATCTCTGTATTTATCAGATATTCACTCAATCAACTAGTTCCTAGTGTTTGCAGAGCAATATGCTAGGTGCTGGTTTAGAAATAAAGTGTAACTAATTCACATTGCTGATTTTTGGAAATTGTGGGGTGGTGGTAACATGTGAGGGCAGTGTATATAACAAAGACTGGGAGACAATAAATGAATAGCCCAAGGATTGTATTGGTTCTCTGAGATATAAAAGAACAGTAGGAAGAACTTTTAACTTAAGACATGGATCTTCTAGGATATTCTTCACTTTTTAATTTTATTCATTCATTCATTCATTCAATCATTTGCTAATACTATGGACCCTTTTAATAATCTGGTGACTAGGCATCAAGCTTATGAACCCTTCTCAAAATAATGATTTAATTACATAAAAATTGGACAATTTGAAACAATATATTGAAATAGTTATCAAACTGCTTTTTATAAACCAAATTAATAGACCTCTGAAATCTATCCCCAAAATCTTATGGGTATCAGGTTAATTCTTCTGTTGTTCTTGGAAGAATTTGTGAGAAATGTGAATGGTATGAGAATGTGTGGAAGGGTAGGGAATTTGCAGTTTATTTCAATGTATAGAATCCCTATTCTGATCAAGTACAATATTCATCAAAATATTTGAGTAAATTAAATATATTTCTGCTTTTTAGATTGATAATCTTTTTAGGTAAGACAATATATATTATACTTCTCTGTATCCCTATTGCTTAGGATAAAACTCAGTACAAAATAGATAGTAGAATAAAAGATGTAGAGTTAGAAAGGACTTCAGACCAACCCCTTCATTTTAAAACTAGGGAAGTTAAGTGATTTGTCCAAAGTCACAAAGGCAGCCAGGTTCACAAGAGGGATTTGAACCCAGGTCCACTGATTCCATTTCTAGAACTCTTTCCACTATACCAAGATATCTCATTAATATTTCTTAATATTAATTTTAAGATTAATTTGTTTTTAAATCTCACATGACCACTGGTCAGGGCCCTAATAGAGGATCATGTATGTTTTTGACTACAAAATCAAAGATGAATTGGGGGAATTTGGAAAGAGATCAAAGGAGTTTTTATATCACTGAATAGAAAGACTAAGGCCTAAGAGGAAATACAAAAGGAAATAAAGATCCTGCCAGGAGAAGAGAAGGCTGAGGCAAGAAAAAATAACTGTGTCAGTTAGATACTCCATGAAACCTAGTTTGTCAGTGATGGTACTAAGATCTTTAATTTTTTTATGTCCTTGATCTAGTTGACCCTCACCATCTCAATATGCCTGATCAACAGGCAACGTTTTCCTTAGAGATGTTTTGAATGCTTATTCCTGCAGGGTGAAGGAGAATGACTTGATCATAGCATTTCCTTCCTGGGAAGTGTTCATTCTGAACTTGTTTTGTATGAGATAACCACTGAATTTGTGTTTTTAATGATTCTTTTCTCTTTGAAAATGTTTCAAATGTTCATGAAGAAAAAAAAGAAGGCAAGAACTTTCAGGAGAAGATTGTTTCTGATCAAAATGTCAAATTGTAAGTGGAAAAGTGATGCTAATGATTTAGGATTTAGAATCATAAGAAGAAGTTTAGTGTTCAAGCAGGCCAACCTCGAGTTTTATACATGGGAAAACAAACTCAGAGAATTGAAATTACTTGTTCAAAGGTTCATGACTACTATTAAAAAAGAGACAGTACTATGATGAGAAATAAGAGATTATTGTGTACTTAGTAGACTTTAAGCAGAAGAGTCCACTTACTGATTCCATTTTTTTAAAGACTGATCAGTGGAATACAGTGACTGATCTTGTGTTTGATTCTGCTTCTGATCACCATGAGACCATTGAACTGTTTTTTTGCAATGTGGTCTGGTTTGCCCTCCTTAGGTAGTCTGGTGGCTCCCCTTCTTCCACCCTTCCTTGCTCCCAGGGGCTCACCATATTAGTATGGGAATTAATACAGATACTCAATTAGCCCACTGAAGCTTGGAATCCCTCAACTCAAGTAATTCAATAGCCCATCCTCTATAGAAATAGAGATTTTAGGAATATGATGGGCCCCCATGTCATCATATCTGGCTCACTCACTAATTCTAGCTATTACCCATTCTCCAAAGAGTTTTTGAAACAAAGATCAGAAACACCTTTCAAAGCAAGAAAACTAACAGCCAGTTCAAAAAGAATAAGAAAAATGGACCCAAAAGCAGAACCTTTCCTGCCCAGAATTTTAACTGTAGAGGTACTTATAGTACAAAGACATTTCAAAAAAGGATAATACTACTAGCCATCCTAGTTCCTTTACAAGTTCCAGTTTAGGAATGCAAGTTTAGTTCTGATAAGGACTGTGATCAGTCCATTCCCTTTATCAGTTTAGATATGAGGCTATTCTATAAATGAGTAAGTTGCTCAGACTTTCCACATTAATCATGGAGTAGTGTTCCCAAGATCTCCCAACTTATTGAATGCTGAAATTTCTTAGCAAAATTCTCTTTATTCAAAGTCTTGACAACAAACTTGAGCATCAGATAATTGTTTGTTTGAATCCATGCTCTTCTGAGTTGAAGTTTTAGTTTGGTGATAAACTTCTTTAGTATATTGGTTGTGAGTAATGGCAATCTCTGGAGAATTTTTAGATCCTCCAAAACATATCAATAAATAGATGTGGTTTTCACACAAACATGAGTAGGGATGGAGTAAGGCCCATAGCATCATTTGTGATAGAGTTGTATACATATGCTAGGGATAGCATGTGTTGATTCTATTGAGATTTCATTCTGATTTCAGGGACCCTAGTATGTTCAACAGTGTGAAGTGAAACCCACAGGTGGTGGGTCCTCTTGAGTGTTAAGGTATAGAACTAGTTCTTAGGGTCAATAATTTAAGTAGTGTTCTGAATGGTTCCTGGAAGGTCTTGAAAATACTGAGAAATGAGAAATATTCCCATTCTACCTTATGAACTTTCTGGTTTCTTGTTAGATGTGTTTGCGTATGTACTATAGAATGATCAGTCACTACCAGAATATGGTTTATGTTACGACTATTTCCTTTTAGAGATGGAGAGTCCATGCTGGAACATTGTAATGCTTTGTAATGCTTCTAGTTTCCAAGAATGTGGCATGAATTTACAATTCTACTTTTAGTATGTAGCAAGTACAAGTCTCATGCTTCTTAGTGTCATCTGTAGACATTTTGGTCCTGCATTATCTGTTACTTACTAGCTTTAGGTTATCTGTTACTTACTAGCTTTAGGGTCTTCTCTTTACATTTGCTTAAACTCATCATGTAAAATGGTCAAGGTCTTGATATTTCTATCTATGTTGCATTCCTGGTTCTCCTAGACTTTTTGTATAATGCCATAGAAATATCTTCACTCTGAAAGTTCACTTCATCCCTGGACTTTTCATACTGGAAGTACCCTTTGTCTCTCTAGCTTCTCCCTGTAATTGGCTGGCTCTTCCCAGAACTTTCATTTTAAGAAAAGTCAGACTTTGCTTTCATTTCTATATCCAGAGCTTAGCACAGTTGTAAAACTTATTTTATTGGCCTAACTTTATTTTGCTTTGAGAAGCACCAACTATTTCTCGATACTGTGGGGAATGATATGGGTTTTTTTTAGGTTTTTTTCAAGGAAAATGGGTTTAAGTGGCTTGCCCAAGGCCACACAGCTAGGTAATTATTAAGTGTCTAAGACCAGATTTGAACCCAGGTACACCTGACTCCAAGGCTGGTGCTTTATCCACTATGCCATCTAGCCGCCCCATGATATGGCTTTCTGTTGCACAAACAACTGCTGCCTTTGTCTCAACACCAGGGTATCTTTGAATAATAAGAAATTGAGTCTTCTGGCAACATTGCTTTTCTTCCTGGCTTATATCACTTCTTGCAGTCCCTCAGATAACTGAGGTAGTGACTTAATGAAACAAAGTTCATACATGCTAGTGACTTTCTGTCTGGTGGAAGTCTCAAACTCTTAGCTGTATTTGCATTAGTTTGTAATATAGCTCCCTGGATGTCAGAGATCTACACTCCTTTCTTAGGTTAAGATGACAGCATTCACATTAGTCTTTCCTGTCCAGTATTAGATGCCAAATTCATATCCAGCTCTGGAATGCAGAATCTAACTTGCACTGATCAGAATGCTCAATGTTGGTTCAAAGTTTGGTATCTACACATATTTGTATGCTTTCATTCTTCTTTGGTACCAGTATTATATGTAATGTACGCGAGGTGTTGGATTTTGTGATGATGTCACGATCTTTAGATACTTGAAATGGTTCTAGGGTCATCCAGTTGTCACCAACATAAGGATGGGCACAAAAATTCTGGGAGCGATAATTTCCTCCAGGTCTTGCTTTCAATACAATCCTCAAAGCCATCATTTGGGAAAGTAACTCTTGTGGAGGATTGCCAGCCATTCCCACCAAACAATAACCAACTGCAGTTCACAGTTCAGGCAAGCCATTATAGATGAACTAGTAAGATATCTTGAGGCAGAGAATGAGAGACAGTGTGTGTCAAGTAGGTCATCCTTAATCCCCACCCCATTTCCTCTAGGATTATGGAGATAGTACAGGACCCTAAACTTCATCCCAGAGAGCCTTCAGAATCACAGTTTTCAGTCCACTGCCAGTAACCATCATCTTGGGAAACAGCTCTCATGGAAGTATAGCTTTTGTAACAATCCCTGTAGCTGCTATGTAACATCTTTTGAAGACCCAGGAAAGAAGGTCACATTGTTCATCCTCAGAAATGAATGTGATTTAAAGAATGGAAAATACATTAAAGAAGCAGGAATTACATTAACTTTGCATCCATAGCCCAAGGATTATGGGATCTTTTCCATCTGACTTGCAGCTGAAACCTTTTGTAGGCATTTTATTCCTCATTAGATTTAAACTCCCCTTAAGAGCAGGAACTATTATGTTTCTATTTATTTGACAAATGTTTAACACAGAGTTTTGATAGTAAATATTTAATAAATGTCTTTTTAATTTCATCCATCCATCCATCCTAGAGAGGATTAACAAATGTCTTATTAATTCATCCATCCATCCATCCATCCATCCATCCATCCATCCATCCTAGATAAAGGAATCTTCTTAGAACATTAATGGAATGGCTGAGAGTCAGTGAGCTGGATTCTGTGAGTTGCTTCTTAGGCAAATACCTAAGAATGACCTGAGTTCAAATCTAGGCTCAGTCACTTGACACTTACTAGCTGTGTGACCCTGGGCAAGTCACTTAATTCTAATTACTTCATATCCAGGGTCATCTCTAGTCATCCTGATTCATATCTGCCTATTGGACCCAAATGATCTGGAGGAGAAAGTGAGGCTGATGACAGCATGTCACCCCCTCATTCAAATCTAATTCATGTGCATGCCTTGGCATCACTTCCCTAATGTCATGGTTTTCTTCAAGAATAAAGGACAAACAACAGCAAAAGGTTTCATTTCCATTTAGGTAGTGAAAACATACTTAACCTCTTGCTGAATCTCCTTGCCAACAGAAATTCTATTTTTCTGATACAGTAGAATATTCAGTCAAGTGTCTCAAGATCCACTTCTGAGGTTAAAGAGCTGGTACTCTTGTTTTGAGTTTCACATTTTTCTCCCTCCCTCTCTTTCTTCCCCCTCCTCTTGACAGAAAGCAAACTAATATAGATTATAAATGTTTCAGTATGTTAAGCATATATTCATATTAATCATGTTGTGAAAGAATCAAATTGAAATGGAAAAATATTAGAAAAATATAATAATATGACAACTTTTAAAAATTGAAGATAGTAAGCTTTGATCTGCATTTAAACTCCACAGTTCCTTTTCTCTATATGGATGATACTTTCCATCACAAATCTTTTGGAATTATCTTTGATTATTTTACTACTGAAATGAACAAATCCATCATAATTGATCATCAACCAACGTTACTGCTAGTTGTACAATGTTCTTCTGGTTCTGTACACTTCACTCAGCATCAGTTCATGCAAGTCTTTATAGGCTATTCTGAAGATCCATCCCTCATAATTTCTTATAGAACAACAGTGTTCTATCGCATTCATATACTACAATTTCCTTGGCTATTCCCCAATTGATAGGCATCCCCTCAATTTCCAATTCTTTGCCACCACAGAGAGAGCTGCTATAAATATTTTTTGTACTTGTGGATTTTTTACCTTATTTTGTGATCTCTTTGGGATACAGATCTTGGAGTGGTATTGCTGGATTAAAGGGTTTGCCCTTTGGGGCACAGTACTCTTGTGCTGGTCACCATCACTACCAACCTCGATTCTCTTACAGACCTCTGAATGGGCTGTATGGAAGGTCAACCTCCCAGGGTTGTTGTGAGGATCAAATGAGATATTTGGATCCTAGATTGCTGTTTCCAGTAAGTATCTTAAATAGATGAGTTAATTGCAATTTGAATGGACTTCCCTAGTTCTGGAAATAGCAGAGCCAAGATGTTCAGCTTTCTATTGACATTAACAGCCTCTTTAGTGAAGTCTAGGTTCACTCTGAAGTAGTCCAGATATAGATTCTATTTAGTCACTCTGTCATGTTCAAACTCTTCCAGAGGCTGTGGTGGTATTTTTCTTTTAAAATCTCTTGCAAAATGACTAGAAAACAATGGCAATTGTGCACTACCTCCCAAAATGGCTGTTGATTCTTTAATCTTTACAGTCACTTCTGAGCAAGATTCCATGAATCTAGGTATAATAGATTTATAGAAAAATTGATGATGAGATCATATTTATTTTTTTCAGGGTCCAGGATGACCTCCTTCCATGAGCCCATTCCCCCCCACCCCGATACCAGTCCCAGCACCTTTGAATTATGTAACATTAAAGGTATAGTCTTTTCATAAGTACATTTAAGCTGCATTGAACCATCCTTCCTCTTTGCAATTCTAATGAATAATAGATGGCTGCATTCTGGTGACAGGCATGGTATGATTACTTTTTTTTCTTTATGGTCCACATTCCTTAGTTCTATGACCTCTTCAGGTAAAATGGATTTTGTCTATTTTTTTGGCCAGATTTTCTGGGTTTTTTTCCAGACTTCAAATCTGTGTTCTCACAGTTTCTTTCTTGTTTCCATGGCCTATATATGAGAGGATATACCAGATATAGTTGAGGTTGGATCTTCCTAGTGGCAATGCTTCTTCATAGTTTTATGCTTGTTACCTATCTCATCTGTGGAAATGTGGTGTCATCTCTTGCATTTCAATAATGGTAAAAGGTTTATACATGTCCAGAAGTACTCCATATCTCTATTCACTTGCTGTAGCCTCATTACCCTCATCTTGAGATGACATTGCTTCTCTCTATATCAATCTCTGTAGACTGATATTGATCATGAACTCATCTGTGCTTTCTTCTTTGAACCTCAAAAGTGGAATGGATGAAAGCAGTATGATTCAGATTGAGTCTCATCATCCTTGAATTGGCTGTTTGGCTTTACAAACATTCTTGCATGTGGTATCAAATTTCCTGGTCTTCTGGACCAGTATCAATCCATATACTTCTCTTTTGAGGCTTTTAATAAACTTATTCATTTTAAATACCTTCCCATTCTCTAGGTCCCAGGCCTATCAATTTTTCTGTGGAATAGTATTCACAGGAGTGATCCAGGCTTCTCAATACTTCTCTGGGGGACATAGTTCTGTTCCTAAGATCACGAGGCTGAGCTTATGATATGCCGCTATAATATGGGTTCTTAAATGAATCTGTGGGTGGATTTTTGTGAATTGGGATGAGAAAAAAATAATATTTTTGTTTTCATTAATCTCTAACTGAAATTTAGCATTTTTTTATTATGATTTTTAAACAATGCATTATTCTGAGGAGATCTATAGGCTCTGGTAGACTAGCAAGGGAGTATGTGATAAAAAATTCAGAATTTCTGCTCTATGTGTTCTCCTTTTATCCCCACTCTCTCTCTTCTTTCTAATTCTGTCTCTAACTCTATCACTGAATCTCTTTCTTTTTCTCACTGTCCCCCTCTCTCTGTTTCTGTCTCTGTTTCTTCCTTTTGGTCTCTCTAGTCTACCACAATCTCCTCAGTTACTTCTGAGCAAACGAAACACATACAGCCCAATAATACTTTTGAGTTAATCTCAATGCTGACTTTTAGAGATTAGGTAAGTAGTAATAAAATATATATATAAACTTTAAAGAAACAGAGATAAGCTCTGAAAGGGAAGTATAACTCTCCTTGAGGATAGAGGAAAAATGAGGAGGGGAGAGGGTTTGCAGCAAACACATTAAGCTACTATTTATTCTGCAGGTGGCTTATACCTTGTGTAGGAGTAGTTACATTGTAGGCAGCAGCTGTAGCATCTGTAATCATAACTGGTTCCTAGCATCTCCACCTGTCTCTCTTGTTCTTTAACCTATGATTTTTCTATAGTTGAGGCTGTTGACCTTAGAGGTTTGGGTAAGGGTGAGGGAAAAAAAAATGTCTCCTGTTCTCCCCTTCAATTTAGAAGCTGAAAGCCTCAGTAGTTGTTTGGCTCTCTAAGAAGATAAATATGGATAAGCCCCCAATTATATATACAAAATAAATACAAGGTAGTTTAGGGGTTAGAGAGATATCTAATAGATTGGGGGGGTTGTTCTAAACTCCCAAATTCTTTGATTCTATGACTCTCCCCAGTTCTTGATTCTGGATCCTGAATAACACATAGACTTTTCACAGGGTTTGTGAGGGCAAAGTTGTCTAAGGTAAAGACCTTAATATTTTATTGACCTGCAGGACAAAGAACATAAATTTATCTAAAATTTTGCTTACAAATAAGACACCAATCCAATTGGACAATAAAATCACAGTTCATACTCTATGAAGGGCTAAAATTGGCATTAAAGGAAACAACCTAGTAAGAACTGCCTGAGGCCCAGTGTACACAGGTAGTGGGTACTTGTTTGTCCTTTATTCTTGAAGAGGACCAAGATATCAGGGCGGTGATGCCATGACATGTATATGAATTGGGCTTGAGTGGGAGGGTGCTGTGCAAAGTCACCAACCTCATTCTCTCTTCTTTGGACCATTTGGGTCCACTGGCCAGATATAGATCAAAATGAATGGAGGTAACTCTGGATACAGTGAAAGACCTTGGCCTTTTTAACAAAGACTTCTATTTTTTTAATGTTATTTTATTTTTTCCATTACATGCAAAAATAGTTTTCACTATTCATCTTTTTGAAAACTATGAAGTTCATGTTTTCCTACCATCCTTCTTTCCTTCTCCCCTATCCATGGCAGTGAATGATATGATATGGGTTGTATATGTACAATCATGTTTAACATATTTTCATATTAGTCATATTGTGAAAGAAGAATTAGAACTACAGGGGAAAAACTTTGAGAAAAAAAGAAAAAACATAAAAAGTTTTAAAATGAACTTAGTATGCTTTGCTCTTTATTTAGATTCCATAGTTTTATACCTGGATATGGATGGATTTTTTTTCCATCACAAGTCTTTTTTGAATTGCCCTTGATCATTGAACTGCTGAGAGGAGCTTAGTCAATCACAGCTGATCATCTCATAATGTTGCTGTTAATGTCAATAATATTCTCCTGCTTCTGCTCACTTCACTAAGCATCAGTTCATGAAAGTCTTATCAGGATTTACCGAAGTCTGCCTGCTCATGTTTTTTTTTAGTTCTCTTAATATACATTTTGTTTATTTATTTTTCTAACTAGATGCAAAGATAGTTTTCACATTTTTTTGGTAAGGTTTTGAGTTTCATACTTCTTTCTTCCTTTCCATCTTCCCTCTACCCCTAAGAGTAAGTGATCAAATATAGGTTAAACATGTAAAACTATGTTAAATATATATATATATATATATATATGTATATATACATATATATATG
Source organism: Macrotis lagotis (assembly GCF_037893015.1). NCBI lineage: Eukaryota > Metazoa > Chordata > Mammalia > Peramelemorphia > Peramelidae > Macrotis > Macrotis lagotis. Next base: position 814,962,527 of record NC_133658.1, on the reverse strand, counting down.
TAATTAATCTTGTTATGAAAAAATACAATCAAATAATCAAATCTGGGAAAAATTAGAGGGAAAAAACATAATACAAACGACAACTTTTAAAAATTGAAGATAGTAAGCCTTGGTTTGCATTTAAAATCCATAGTTCCTTCTGTGAAAGTGGATGGTATTTTCTATCACAAGACATTTAGAAATGTCTTTGCTTGTTGTGCTGCTGAAATGAACAAGTCCATCATAGTTGATCATCACCCCATGTTGCTGTTAGTGTATACAATATTCTTCTGATTCTGCTCATTTCACTCAAAATCAATTCATGCAAGTCTTTCTAGGCTATTCTGAAGTCCCTTCTCTCATGATTTCTTACAGCACTTAAAGCACTTTTCATCACATTTATTTTCAATTTGTTTAACCTTTCCCTAACTGATGGACATTCCCCCAATTTCCAGTTCATTATCACTACTGAAAAAACTACTATAAATATTTTTGTGTATGTGGATCTTTCCTCCCTTTTAATGATCTCTTTGGAGATAGTAAAGTATTAGTAGTAAAATATTGTACTGCTATAGTGATGGTATTGTAGCAGTATTGATTGTTTAAAGGATATGAACAGTTTTATAACCCTTGGGTGTCATTTCAGATTGCTTTGCAAAATGGTTGGATCAGTTCATAACTCTACCAACCAGTTAAGCAAAGATTTTTAAGTGATCTCTGATTGAAGCAAAGCCCATTTAGTAATCCAAGTTAGGTAAAAAATAGAAGAAGCAAAAAATGGCCTCTTTTACCTATTCCCCCTCACTGCCCCCCCCAATCAATCTGGAAGGGGAAGACCCTCGGGGTTTCTATGGGTACTAGATGCATGTACTGAAGTGTACTTGAAGTGTTGAGATAAACCAAACAGGAAGACTTAATCATTAAGAGAAAAAAATAAACATTATTCTGATTTCTGTAGACTTTATAAGTGATGTAACTATGTCATATTATCTTGCTAGAACTAGCTGATGGCATAACTAGGCATTAAGTAAGGAAAACCTGAGGTAAAATCCTCCAATCCCAGATTCTTGTTAGTTGGGTGAGACTGGGCAAGTTCTGTTTGTTTTTGTTTCCTCAAGTGGTAAATGAGGATAATAATAACACTTATCTCCCAGGGTTGTTGTGAGGCTCAAATGAGATATTTGTGAAAGTGTTTAGCACAGCTCCCAAGACATCTTAGGTGCTCTATAAATACTTACTCTTTCCCTTCTCCTTTCCCAAAGATCTGAAGATAACCAAGAAAAGCAAAAGACAGTTCCTCCCCTTGAGGCAGAGCTCACAGTCTAATGGGGAAGACAAAAAAAATGATCATGTGCAAAAGAGTCCCATATAGGATAAATGGGAGATAGTCAAGAAGGAAGACAATGGTAACTGAGATTTGAAGGTAGCCAGGAGAGAGATAAAGAGGGAGAACATTCCAGTCATGGGGTACAGCCAGGGAAAAAGCCCAGTCTTGGTGATATGGATAGTCTTGTCAGAGAATTAGAGAATGGAACAGGCAGGCTTTTACATATAATATTTTATAGTTGGTCAGTTCTTTACAGTCACTTAATTGACTAAAAGTTTTAGAGAATGCTCAATCCCTCTATGCTTGTTTGTTGACTATTTTTAAAAAAAAACCCCATATATTCAGAAGAACAAACTGCAATCTTAAAAACTCTCCCCTAACTTGTTACCTTGCATGTTAAAATTATAATGGATTTCTTGAAAGAAATTTGATATTAAGGGAGAGGTGAAATATATACCTAACCAAATAATAATATTAACTGCCAGCTATATGGTAACAGTGGATAGAATACTAGCCCTGGAGTCAAGAAGACATCAATTCAAATCTGGCCTCAAACCCTTGAAACTAGCTATTTGACCTTGGGGAAGTCACTTAACCCTGATTGCCTCACATCCAGGGCCATCTCCAGTTGTCCTGATTTGGTCACTGGACACAGATGGCTCTGGAGGAGAAAGTGAGGCTGGTGACTTAGCATAGTCCCCGCTCAAATCAAATTCATTTGTATGCCATGACATCACCTCTGATGTCATGGTCTTCTCTGAGAAAGGACAAATACCATTAACTGCCATTTACATAGCACTTTAAGGTGCCATATCTTATTTGATACTCTAACCCTGGGAGGTTATTATTCTCATTTAACAGATGAGGAACCTAAGGAAAATAGAGGATAAGTGACTTGCATATGGTCACAGTTATCAAGTTTGAGAAGAGGGATTTGAACCCATGTCTCTCCTGTCTTAAATCCAGGAATCTTTCCAGTATTTACACAGTCTCTCTTGGTTTTTGTTGTTATCATGGATGATATCAGATGCCAGGTCTAAACAGAAGTAGTCCCTGTAAATAGTAAAGTCCTTCAGGTTGGTACATCTGAGTCCCAACAAACTGAAGAATCTCCTAAATGCTACCCATAATCACTAAAACAAGTTTGGCCTAATTATTAACATGGGAAAACTCAAGCAAATAAAAATTGCCTGTTACCTAGTATATGTTCTTCCTTGTCCAACATATCACAATTTATATTTTTAGACATTTTATATTTATTTACCCAGTTGTTTTTTTTTTTTTTTTGTCCTACATGCTCAAAGAATATCATGACATCAGGGGAGGGGTAGTGGATAGAGCACTGGATCTGGAGTCAAAAAGTCCTGAATTCAAATCTAGTCTCTAATATTTTTTGGCTGTGTGACCCTGGACAAGTCACTTAACCCACATTTGCTTCATTTGTAAAATGAGGAAATGATGTTTGTCTTTCATTCTCAAAGAAGACCATAACATCAAAGAAGTGATGCCATGACAAGCACATGAATTGGATTTGACTGAGGGGATGCTGTGCTAAATCACTAACCTCACTTTCTCCTCTGTGGCCAAGTGGCCAGATATGAATCAGGATGACTGGAGATGATCCTGGATGGAAGGCAATCAGGGTTAAGTGACTTGCCCAAGGTCATACAGCTAGTAAGTATCAAGTCATTGAGGCTAGATTTGAACCAGGTCCTCCTGCTTCAGGGCCAATACTTTAACCACTGTGCCACCTAGCTGCCCTTTTTTGTCTGCCATGTACATACTGTGTACATCTCTCACTTCCACCCCTTTCTACGTCCAATAGAATATAAGTTCTTTGAGGGAAGAACTTGTGTGTTTCTATCCCCCAGGCCTTTAACATAGTACATTTTTTATGAAAGGCACTTAAGAAATATTTTTCCCAATTAAATGGTCATTTCATAGAGTTGGTCCATTATTTCAACAACATCACTAATATTCACACTAGGTAGGTGCTGTCCTAAACACTTTGTGAATATTATCTCATTTAACCTTCATAACAACCTTGGGAGGGAGTTGTTGTTATTATTATTATTATTATTATTATTTTATTATTATTATTATTATTTTTATTATCCCCATTTGACATTTGAAGAACTTATGGTAAATGGAGGTTAAATGATTTGGCCAAGGTCATACAATTAAATGTGTGAGTCTGGATTTTAATTCAGCCTTCCTGACTTCAGACCTAGAGCTCTATCCACTGAAATATTAGGTGCCATATTATATATACTTAAGGTAGACATCAAAGATATACAGTGATTTGGACCCAAATTGATAGAGGAAGAAGTGTGTATTGTAATTAGGAAACTGAGTAGCATTTTTAATGAACTTAACTTCTTGAAACAATGGCCTCTCTTTTTTTAAACACCATTATGCTTCCACTGATCATTCATGACTTTGAAAATGGACTATTTGCATTTGACCTGTGTTAAAACCTGCTAAGCTAATACTGATCTGAGTAATCACAGTCACACACTGTACTTGGCCTCATCATTGTGATACCATTTTGGTGCTCTTTGAGTTTGAAGGACAGGAACTACTAACAATATTACTGAATCCTAGGACAGCACAATCTGAGGAATGAAAATCGCAAGTTGTCCACAGGCAATGGAGAAATGTTTGACAGGTGGGAATAATCAGCAGCCTATTATCAATGAAAAATGAAGTGACTTAAATGATATGACCACAAATATGTATGGCCAGAAAGGAAAAGATGTATAAAAGACAACAGATGGACATCCAATATCCTCTATTGGTATCCAAAGAGAAAAGAAATCTCTAAGCTCCATTAAGATTTTCTCATTATGATAAGGTGCTAAGGAGATATCAATAGATGGACATTGCTCTTTTAACGTTTTCTCTTTCTCTTCTTGGGAAGCAGAACCTATTACAGTATTTTTCTATGTATAAGAAACACCTTTTCAAAATATTTTGCATCTTAAAACTGGGAATGTCTTATGTAGTGGTTTAGATTTTTTTACTTGCATCTCCTCCTTTTTGGACTTGTTGTCTTTGACCTCATTGTTTTACCGGTATATTAGGTTACATTTTGCCACGTTCTGTCCAGAATTGGCTCAGAAAATAATTTTGTACAGTACTGAATTCAGGTTCAAAGTGATCCATTTTGCAAAAGTGAATGGAAATTGAGCTCTTAAACGATTTTGGTCCTCCTCCAAATGAGAAAACAATCAGAGACTGACTATGGGAAGAAGAAGCCCTACTGAAAATGCCATGGCATAAGAAGGTCACAAGAGACAAGTCAGCAAAATGACCTGACTATTATTTTGTTTAGAATAATTCTAAGATATTTTCCTTACCCACAAATATCTGAGTTTTTCCCAGATAGCTAGAGGGAATGTTACTTGTTTTCCAAATATTTCTACCTGTGAGCTATTGCTGGTTCTTTTTGATGTGTTTTTTTTAACCATGATTTGAATGGAAAACACAGTTTTTAGGTAACCTTTAAAAATGCTATTCTACTCTGTGATGAAGTTGATAATGGTAACAGTTACTTGAGAAAGTCAAAATTATTCTGTTGTAAAACCATATTCAAAAACAATTTTATTAAATTTTTTTCACTGAAGTCAGATGTTTGGGCTTTGCATTACCTGCTACATGTTTTGACTCTTTAAAATTTTAAAAATAATCTCTCCACTTCTCTGAAAGGGTCAAGTAATTACCACCTTGAAATATTATTCTGATCTATTTGAATTCTTCTAGGTTCTATAAGCAATGATAGTGTTAGATTCAATTTAGAACTTGTCATAGGTCACTCTTAGTCATCCACTTCAAGGATTTGCTAGCAGATGTGAATCTCATTTGTAGAATTTTAGTTTAAAATTGATGAATACAAATAATTTTCAGTCCAACAAAGGGCATCATTGAATTAGATAAGCTTTTAGATATGATTCAGGCACAAATAAATGCAGAAAACATCTAACAGTGCAAACTTTTACTGGAAAGGGTGAACAAAAGGGAGTTAGACTTCTTTGTAACAAAAACTGTATATTGCAGCATGGGTTCATACCCTTGCTATTTCACTGATTTCTTCTTAGGGCTGAAAATACTATAACACATCTTCCCATTTCATGAACAGTGCCATGAAATTACTTCAGTGGATAAGTAGAAAGGATGTGGCACTTGATTACCTGAGATGCTGCTGAAATATACCTCTAGGTGAGAAGAGAAGAGAGGATCTTGAGAGACCTGTAGAAAGAGAACTGGGACATGGACTCATTTGGCAAACTGGACCCCCTGAGGCAGTATAGGGGAGCCATACTCCCTTATGTTCTCTGACTTCCAATGATTATGGCCCTAGGGACTTGAAGTTGAAAGTGAACTCATCATTTTTCTCATAGATTGAGCTGAGATCTTATTTTATTCCTAGTTGATGTTCATTTACTCTTGTATATTCATTGGTATGTAACTGCATAAATACACACACACACATATGTTGGTTTATAATTGGCATCTAATCTGGATAACTTCTCTTATTTTTGTTTACTGCTTTATTTGTTAAAGAGATTTAATAAGAATTTTTCCCACATATGTATAACTGGCTTTTGGTGGGAAGGGTCTAAGGTGGTGAGTATAAGCTAAAGGTTCCTCTCTTTTGAAAGTAATCAGGGCAGCTAGGTGGTACAGTGAATAGAGCACCTGCCCTGGAGTCAGGAGGGACCAGAGTTCAAATCCAGCCTCAGACACTTAATGATTACTTAGCTGTGTGACCTTGGGTAAGTCACTTAACCCCATTGCCTTGAAAAAAAACTGAAAAAAAAGTGGATTTCATTCAGAACCCTTAGAATTTTACTCCCAGATTAGAGGTATTTTAGGAGTGTTTGATAGGTAGAATTTTAGTCAGATCCTCTGGAGATGAGACTTATTCAGCCTTGGCAGCCCAGTGTCCTCCCTGCCCCTCACTCCAGCTAGGATGCTGACTTTGCCAGGATGACCCTGCTCTTACCTGTTGATTAGTACCTAGGGAAAAATAGAATGAATGAAATTTAAGTAGAGAAGTTTAGACTAAGACTCAGTTCGTCTTTGTGAAGGAGAGGGCCCATGGTGAAATCCAAGTAATTATCATTTTAATGCTTTCTAGCCATCTCCTCTCCACTTTCTTTAACCCAATGTCTTGCTTGCAAGGCTGACTCTTTTGTTGAAATCTGTAGTGATCCTAGAAAGTCCTCCTGAGATCATCTCCATGGTATGTTTTATAATCTGATCCCCTTTATTTGTCTTTAGATTAAGAAGCATTGAATCTGAACCACATGCAAGACCTTAGAGGTAATTAGTTCAGTCATTTATTCAAGAAGTATTTATTGAATTCTTCCTATATACAAAGTTACTACCAAATGAGAGCAGTCAGCTTATTTTATAATTTAATTTTTGAGCAAACCTAGTCATATCTTCATATGAGTATCTAATATTTATGCTGATATGAACCAGAAATTTCAAGATGAATAGCTGGACCAGATATGCTTATTTTAGAATTGGCTATAATCAGGCTTGTGCTGGTAAATGTTTAATGATAAGACTCTCTCAGAAGAAAAATGATAGCATATGAACTTTTAAAATTATTCCACATTATTTTCTTAAATCTAGAAAATCTAGAAAACAATAACTCAAACCTTGATTGGCAGCAATTGTTGATTTCTGAGGTGTAGATGCTTAACATTGAAAATTTAACAAATAGACTCTCACAGACTGGTTAGAACTGGCTCCATTATATCACTGAATCATTGGGCAGAAATCTAAAAAAGGAAGGTTTAAGTGGATCCTGAATGTCAGGAAACTATTATAATTCAATCAGACTTTGAAGAAGGAAATCTTCACTCTCAAAATGGACAGGGACAGAGGGAAAAGACACAAATATGCAGAAAATATTTGTAATACTTTTTATTGTAGCAAACTAAAATGTTGGAAGCAAAATGGATACCAGTTGATAGGAAAATAGCTCAATTAACTGATGTATTTGAATGTAATAGAATATTATGGTGTCAGAAAAAATGAAAAATATGATGGATTCTGGGAATTCTGGAAAGACTTGTATGGACTGATACAGAATGAAATGAGCAGAATCAGGAAAACAATTTACCCAATAACCAAAATAACATAAAAGAAGACAACCTTAAAACCCTTCAAAACTCTGATGTATATTCTACCAATTATGATTTTAGACAACAAATGACAAAATGAACCTTTCACCTCTTGTCAGAGAAGTGATGCATTAACCATATACTTGGCTTGTATATTCATTTGTTTTCCTTGTCTATTTATGCTATAAGGATGGACTTTTGGGGGGAGGGGTGGAGAAAAGGTGTTGGTTAACAAAAGAAAAGACAAAACCACTAGTCTTGAAACATTTTTAAAGTATTCAAAAAAGAGCAGAAGGTATTTTGCAATTCTATTTTTGTTCTTTGTATATTTAAATGTTTGTGTTTAAATACTAAATTTTTAAAAAAGAAGAAAGTATTGATGAGGAATTTGCAGGCATTATGGAGAAAAGAACTTTGAAAAACTTTGGAACCCTGGCCAATACAATGATAAATCATTGCTCCAAAAGAATGAGGATGAAATTCCAGGGGTTTATATAATCATAACTTTATATATATATATATGATTCTATTATGCCTGGGGGACATATTTTTTAAGCAGAAGTTTGTGTTCCCAGAAGCAGGCACTTAATAAATGTTTTTCACAAAGAAAAATTTCACTCAAAAGAACCACAGGAGCTATTAAGATTCACATTGGAACTATATTAATCAATTATTAAACACTTGGTAGAAATAAAGACAGACCTAACTAATTGTTTATGTATGGCAAGAGACTATGTAATGAAAATGCTAATACCTAAATTAATTTATTAAGTATTATACCAAACTCTCAAAGAAATATGTTACAGAACTAGAAAAACAATGACATTCATATGGAGGAACAAAAGATCAGAAATCTTATGGGTAATAATGAGAAAAAATCAGAAAAGAATAAGGAGTCTATTAATGCCAGACTTTAAACCATATAATAAAGCAAAAGTCATTAAAATTATTTGGTACTAGTAAAGAAAAAAAATACATGTATCAGTGGAATGATTTAGATATACACAAGAAAAGCAAAAACAACAACAGTGTTCAAAAATCACAAAGATCCAAGTTGCTATGGGGAAAGACTCACTCACAAAAATTGGTGGGAAAGCTGAATAACAGATTGGCAGAAATTTGATTTAGGCCAGTTCTTCCCACCATAAACCAAGATAAGTTCAAAATGGATATATATAACATGAATATGTGATCTAGAACTAGAAGGTCACACCATAAACAAATTAAATGAGCAAAGTAAAAATTGCTTTCCAGGTCTATGGATAAGAGAAGATTTCACAATTAAATAAGTGACAGAGAAGATTACACAAGATAAAATGGACAATTTTAAATAAATAGAATTTAAACATTTTTTGCAAAACTTGTTATAGATAAGAAATAACATATTTTTGCATCAGGTTTCTCCTATTATGATCTCCTATCAAAAATATATAAGGAACTAATTGAAATTGTATATATCTAAGAGGCATCATGCAAATTTAGAGTGTAGTTTGGGCAAATAGCATGAAGCAACACTTGTATGAGTCAAATGATACTTATATATGAATAGATAGAGAATTGATAAAAGCATAGCATAAGAGGTTATAGGTAGATTGACTATAATTTGGTAAAAAAAAGTAACATCTCTAACATTTCATAAGGCAGGATGCAAAGTACTTCAGGTTAAGATGAGTAGTGGAATATATCTTTTGTAAAAGACACAGAGTCATAGTGGGGCCAGGATTATCAGACAAAGAACCTACTATGGTAGCTGTCATGTTGCAGATGGGGTAATGAAGTCAGGGAAACATAGAACAGTAGCATAGATGAAACCTCTAAAAATTAACCAGGAAGACCTACTCAAGATGGAATTATACTGGGCTTCATCAGAAATCGAATATAGAGCTTCAAGGATAGGTTCTAACTGGAACTGGATGCAGTTAATACTTATGCATACCAGCATTGATTAACAAGAGCTGGGACTATGATTGTGGGACCAGAGACTCCTCTGGCTATTTAGAGACACTTCCGAATAAATAAATGAATAATTAAAGGACATGTTCAGGAAGTTTTCAAAGGATGAAATCCAAGATATCAATCACCATATGAAAAGATAATTCTCTTAAGTCATTACCAATTAGAGTCAAGCAAATTAAAACAACTTTAAGATTCTACCTCACACCGAACAGAATGGTAAAAGATGACAAAAAAAGGAAAATGACAAATATTGGAGGTGTTATGGGGGAGAAGGGAGTATGATAATTCACTGTTGATAGAATTATGAATTCAGTCAGCCACTCTGGAAGTCAATTTGGAATGATGCTCCCCAAAGTTACTATTTTGTGCATGCCTGTGGACTCAATCCTATCACTATGAGGCCAATGTCTCCAAAGAAATCAAAGAAAAAAGAAAATAATATTTCCTAAATTATTTATGTTGACTTTTTTCATTGTAACAACAATTGGAAACTGAAGGACTATCTTACTGGGGAATGGCTAAACAAATTTATGATATGTTAATGTAATAGAATATTATAATATTAAATCCAATTATTAAATTATATAATATTAAACATAGTATAAAAGTAATCAATAATATATATAAATAAACATAAAATTAGATATCATATTATAAAATATAAGAATCATAACATTAAATTATAAATTATTAAAATCTATTAAATGTATAATATCAGAATAAAATTAAATATGTGAAATATAATATAAACACTATTAAAACAATATAAATTAATTACAAATTATAAATTAAAGATAAATTAAATGTAATCAAATATTATAATATTAAATGGATTGGAATATATTAATGCAATGGAATATTATTGTACTATAAGAAATTATGAAAAGGACAGCTCTGGAGAAAGTTATGAAAACCTCCATGAACTGATGTTGAGGAAAGTGAATAGAACTAGAGTAATTTATATAATGGTTACAACATAGAGAAAAATAACTTTGAAAGACTTTAAAAACTCTAGTTTTTTTTAATGTAGTAGGGAAAAAATATGACTCCAAATGAAAGATGATAAAACATGCCATATATATATATATATATATATATATATATATATATATATATATATATCAACTTTTGAATTAAAATGCAATAAAACATATATTTTGGAACATGAGTGATGTGGGATTTTTTTTCCTTGCCAGATTTATGCATCCATGTTTGAGGATGTGTGTGTGTGTGTGTGTGTGTGTGTGCGCACGCACGTGTGTGATTTGTCCTTCATTCTTGATTATTACTTCTGGGAGGTGATGCTATCACAAGCACATGATTTGGATTTGAGTGAGAGGGTGTTGTAGTAAGTAAAATTTGTTTGGGGCAAAGGAGTGATAGAAGAGACAAATTAATAAAATAAAAAATGGACAATGGTTCTTTGAGAGGGGGTAGTATACAGGGAGAAATTTAGGTGTTGAAAAAAATGAAATAAATTTAAAATTTTTTTCAAGTTTCTTTTCATACTCGTTGCCTTATTAAGTTCTGCACCTCCCTTCTGGGACACAATTGCTTTAGGTTTAGCTTATATAGGTTATAACTCTCATCTGAGGTTTCCTCAGAAGGGAGGAGTTAAAAAAGATGTACAAAATGTATCATATTACTCAAGTATGTGACAGGTAATTTACTCCAACCCATAAAGGAAGACAAAATAAATAATAATCATATCATTTTCTTGGGCCAAACATGTCTCAGTCACATGAAGGATGATAGGGAAATGGGAACAATTCCTTCTTTCTTGACCTGACTGAGGAAACCGTTTGAAATTGCTCTTACACATGCCAAAGTCAAAAGGAAGAGACTACTGGTTCAGCAGACAATCAGAAAAACCCTGAGCAGTGAGTCATATATGAAGAGTCCTAAGGATCCACTAGAGCTAACTGGAGGCAAGAAGGGCAACCCTAAATTCATGTTATAGGTGAATAGTTTAAAAAGAAGGAAGAAAATTTATAAACTTTTCTCTTTTATTGTTAATGCCTTTGACAACATGGTCCCAATGTATCTCTTTTATTCTCATTGTACGAAACTCCAATTTCTAAATACTATGATAAGCCAAATTGAAACTTTTCTGCTTTTCAAACAAGATATCTCCCATTTTCCTTTATATTTGTAGTCTTCAATTGTTACTTCTATTGTATTTAATATTTTCTATATGTTAGCCTATTATATCTATGTTTATTATTATATGCTATTGCCTATATATGTATATATTCATATATATATGTATGTATGTATGTATCTATCTATCTATCTATCTAATTACATACTAGTCTACTTCTATTGTACTGTCTAGTTGAAACTAGGTGGGTGGAATAGTGATAGACTTTTAGAACTGGAGTCAAGAAGACCTGAGACCAAATCTAGCCTCAGACACTTATTAGCTGTGTGACCTTTGGTGAATCACTTAACTTCTGTTTGCCTAACTTTCCTCAACTGTAAAATGAGAATAATAGTAGTACTTATCCCCTAGGGCTGTGTGGGGATAAAATGAGGAATTTCTAAAGTTCTTAGCATAGTGCCTGACACATAGTAAATGTTGTATAAATGTTAGCTATTATTACTAACAGAAATATATTTTTTATTTTGAGAAATTGCCTCCTAATAATTTCTACACATAAGAGGTCCTCATTCAACCAATAACAGTGTCACTTATTAGTTGCTTTGAGTTTTGAGATATGCTACTTACATTTTACCAAGAAACGAAGTTATTATTACTGTTATTACAATCCAAGGAAAGTGTGTTCTAATGATATAGTCTTTCCTTTCAATAGATTTGCTCAAAACTGTATAATCAGGAACTTTTTCTGGAGACCTTCCCCGTCCCCATCCTCATCCTTATCTCCTTCCCCTTCCCTTTGCTCAGTTAAACATTAATTACTACACTAAGCACTTTGCTAAGTTCTGGGGAAATAAAGAAAGGAAAAAATGGTTTGTGCCCTCCTATTTGAATAGGGGTGCATTTACTCAACACTTACTATGAGTTGAAGTATTGTGCTTGGGACTGGGACAGAGGTACAAACATCTTTAGCTTTTCATCCTAATTAAGTGGATGTTTACAAGCAGCTTCTCCCTTCCACTGCAATTGAAAATTAAACAGCCAGCTGCAAAATGGCTTGAACCTTCCTACAAAATCCCTTGTGTTGCTTCCCCATTGTCAGCTTTGGTGGGAACAGCATAATGCTTTATGCAAGGGCCTGTTTTGCTGTTGAAGTCATCCCATTAATATGTAGTGGGGACGAACCTGGAGTTCAGAAAGCTTTGATTGTCCCTTGAGGAGCAGGGGGCTATTTAGACGTCTTCTTTAAACTTGGCCAACTAACATTGCTGCTTAAATTTCAAGCTATTTTCTCTCTCCAGAAAAATCAGTCTATCATCCTCTTCAAATTTTAGAATCTCCAGGAAGTACATTGCAGTAATTAAAGACAGTGAGGGTCATTAAATATCACTTTATGATTATTGAGTATATTGCTGGCATTCTTATTTCACATGGTAACTAAAAATGAGAATTTAGTCTCCATTTAGATTTGAGGCAGAAAAATAACCTTACTATTAACAGCACTTACTATTTAGGAGGAAAAATGCACCTGCGCACATTCATGCAGGGGGTAGTATAGGAGGAATTTTTCCCCCTTTCTTGGACAGGAGGGAAAATATGGTTTTTAAAAAGGAATGTTCATCAACTTAGCAAGCTTATTTGTCTTCGATGTTGTTTGAGGTGAATGTTATCTCTGGTACATGCTTCATTTATCTCTACCCTTTTTCAAGATTCAGTTTCTGATATGTAAACTTGTGACATCCTGTGGCTACATTTATGAGAAAAAGATCGATTTCTTTCTTGTAAATTGCTTTTCTCATAGTTTGTGTCACTACTAAACTAGAGCACCATATCTTTATTATTGATTTCTAGTCCCCCCCATTTCCCCAGCCCTTGTTGGTTCTTGAAGGCATTCTGCTTTGTACTATCATTAATATCCAGTTTTTCTGCAGAGAAAAAATCTTTCTTTCTCGAGGCTTTCGAAGAAAGTATCTATAAATTATGTTGGAGTCTGAAAAAAAACCCAATAGGACCTTTCCACACCTTCTAATGGAGGTAAGACACCCTAAAAAGGGACCGTAACACTAGATATTGAAAAAATAATTTATAAAATTTCTAGTTTTATCTCGTCTATCTCCAAAATTATAATTTTGATCACAATCTTCTTTTTCACCAGAAACTTAGAGGTATAAAGCACTACCCACAGGAAACACTCCCAAATGCAGCCAGAATTAGATTAAATATAATTGGGAAATGTTTTAAAAAATAAATGAAAATACAAATAAAACACAGATAACATATTTTAATACAAAGTCAATATGCAACCCAGCAGGATCCTTATGTAGGGATTAGTGACAGTGTCCATTTGAGTTTGATATCACTAATATTTATAATGAATAAATTATTTTGTAGATCTCTAAAAAAAGAACAATTAATTAAATGATTTATCACTTGTGCTATTCTCATATTTACATTGAGAAAAATCACTGGGCAACATGAATTAATTTGGTTGGTATATTTAGAGGCAAGAAATTCTGCAGACCCTAGAAATGGGTTGTGTGAAATTTTGCTGTGATTCTCTGACACTCTAATCACCTGTCCCTGTGGAGTGGACTTAGACTATTTCCCAAGTTGTGCATTCTGACCAGATGTCTGACTCGTTGCATCTGCTGCCACATCTGGGCTCTATATCCCTTAAGCTTCTGGATTTTATGGGAATAGTACACTCTAAATAAGAAAATTAGTTTTACAAAAATACATAAACTCCTTTTGGCTGAAGTAGTGATTTAAGGTCACAAGACTGGAAGCATTTAAGTGTGCAAGATGCTAAAGGGTAATCAGAATGACTTGGTAAATAAAGTATAGCTTTTTTTTCCCCAGAATAATCTTGTTTCCACTGATAAAAGAATAACTCACATTTATTAAATATTTTAAGGTTTGCAAACTGCTTTCATCTCAACAACTCTTTAAGGCCAATGAGCCATGGTTCCAATACAACGTAAATGTTAGAGCTGGAATTCATCTACAGGTCTATAGATTCTTTCTATCATGCTATATTACTGTGATTCCTGAAAACTTTGATGGTCCTGGGAGAGCTAAGGGATCATATATAATTTGTTATTTTGTCCAGTTCTTTCAGTCCTATATAACTCTTTGTGACTCTATTTGGGGTTTTCTTGGCAAAGATGCTGGAGTGGTTTGACATTTTCTTCTCTATCTCATTTTACAGATAAGTGAATTAGAGCAAACATGGTTAAATGACTTGCCCAGGGTCACACAACTAGTAAGCATCTGAGCATAGATTTGAACTCAGGAAGAACTGGCTCCAGGCATGGCTACATAATATATAATATTTACAAATACTTGATCCTACTATCCTCTTAGGGGCTGTCCCCTTTAAGAAAGCTATCTACAGAAGATGTCTCTACTGACTTTTTTTTCTCACTCTCTTCTAACCTTCTAATAATCTTGTTTTTGACCTCATTGTTCAACTGAAATTGTTCTCTCCAAAGTTGCTAATCTCTCAATAGGCAAATCCAATGACATTTCCTCAGTCCCTACCTTTCATGACCTCTCTTGCAGCACTTGATACTGTTGATCTCCTCTTCTCCAGGTTTTTGTAACACTGCGCTCTCCTGGTTCTCATCTTATATGTCTAACCGCTCCTTCCCAGTCTCCTTTGTTAGAGTTTCATCTATTTCTCACACTTATGAGATGTGGGTATTTCTTTGGACCCTCTCTAAGGTATCTCACTTAGTCATCTTATTAGCTCCCATAAGTTCAAAAATCATCTTTAGATAATTTCTAGATTTATATATCAGTCCCAGACTATCTCTTATGTAGTACCATGTTCTCAATTGCTCTTGAACATCAAAATGGATGTCTCACAGGCATTTCAAAATCAATATATTCAAAACAGAACTGATTACTCCACCCCCTCCTCCTCTTCTCTTTCTATTTTTGTTTAGTACACCATCATCCATCAGTCAGGCTCCCAGTGTTTATATAATGCTTGACTCTCTAATCTTACCCTATAAATCCAATCTGTTGCCAAATTTGGTTATCTCTGTCTTTATGACATCTCTTGTATATCTTCCCTTTTTTTCCCCACTCACACAGCTACCTACCTATTCAAGCCCTATCACCTTTTATCCCTACTATTACAGTGGCCTTCTAATTGGTCTCCCTGCCTCAAGTTTCTCCCTGCTGCAATCCATCACAGATGTCAAAGTGATTTTCTTACAGTATGTCTGATCATATCACACCCCTCTATCAGTCAACTCCAGTGACTTTCTAGAGATGAAAAATAAACTGGCATTTAAAGCCCTTCATAATTTTACCACTTTCTTTCTATTCTTTTTCCATTTTATTCCCTTCTCCTTAAACCTTGATCCAAAGATACTGGTTTGTTTGCTGTTCCTTATACATGAAATTGTATCTTCTATCTTTCTGCCTCTGTACAGGCTGATTCCCAGCCTTTAAATGTTCTTCCTCTGTACCTTTGTCTCAGTCTCCATAGTTTATTTCAAAACATAGCTGAAATTCTACTTTTTATAGATTTTCTTTTAGTCCCCTTAGGTGCTATCCATGACTTTCCCTTAGAGATTGCATTTCCTCAAATTTCTATGTATCTTGTGTCTACCTAGATACTTATATATTTTGATTTCCATTAGAATGTCAGCTCCTTGAAGTCAGAAACTTTGTGCTTTTATTTGTATACTTACCACTTAGTTCAATGCAAAGTATATTGTTTGCACTTAAAAATATTTGTTGCTGTCCAGAGGAAAAGTGTGTGTGTGTGTGTGTGTGTGTGTGTGTGTGTGTGTGTGTGTGTGTGTGTGTGTGTGTGGTGCGTTCAAACTGGAATTAAAGTGTTTGGACAAATGAATAAATTATCCCAATAAATTATCCAAAAGGTATTATTCTGTTTCAGAGGAAGACAACAGTGATGTCACCCTCTGATTCAATTCAATTCAAATAATTTATTTTCAATTCTGTTAAATTTAGTTCAACAGAGGTTACTTATATAATGCCAGTGTCAGAGCAAATATTTGCCTCAAAGATGACTGACCCAAAGAAAGGATTCAGAGTAAGTTTGTAGTTGGAAAATTGAGTTAAATAGTGATTAATTATAGGTCAGATTTAAAGTGAGGAGATATCACACTGGTATCCATTTTTCTTTGACTCTTGCTACCAAATTCATCTTACCATCCATCTCTTTGTTATTCATCTGTTAAGTGACTTGTTATGTTCATAAAGAATCATACTTTTACAGAAAAACATAATTAATTATATACTGTTCAAGATCTAGAAAGCACATGGATTAATTTGTAAAATTAAAGCTCAATAAAAATGTGCAAATCTTATTAAAAACACAGTATATAAATAGAATAATACTTAACATATACTAGGTACTTCATAATAATATTGAAATTCTACATTTATTTTGAGGTTTATGTGCCACAAATGTTGGATACATCCATTAGGGAATAAGGTAAAATCTCTTAAATAGTACCTAGTCTCAAAATACAATAATGAAAGTAAGTGTGTAAATGATAGTGGGGGGTTATGGGTGAGGGGTGAAGGGCAAGATATAAAACAAAAGAGAAAAGAGAGAGAGAGAGACAGAGACAGAGACAGAGAAGAAAGACAGATCTAGAGACCTTAGTAAACCCCCAAAGTTGCTAAGAATACAGATATTTGGTTTGTTTTTGATAGAATCTATGGTAAGGATGGGAGGAAGATGATGAAGTGCTATTTAGAGGGAGAGATGGAATTGTCTGATTTGATTTGAGAACCCTAGAAAATGAAAAAGGGAGAGAGAGAGAGAGAGAGAGAGAGAGAGAGAGAGAGAGAGAGAGAGAGAAAACAGTAAAATCACCAATAGAGAGGGAGAAGTCTGAACCTTAGCAGTGCTTACTTTTTACCAGAGTTGCCCAGAAAGAAGAGAAAATGCCTGCTTTACTTTGTCCTATAATCTTTGTGAGACACTAGCCATGCTTCAGTCATTAGCTGTGTCTCAGACCAGTCTTGCTTATACATTCTGAAGATGAGCCCGATTTCAGCCATTGAAATAGCAAATGCTTCAGATGGAACAGAAATGATGTAGGTAGGATATAGCTAGACAGATCATCAAAGATAGGCTCAAGGGAGGAGTGGCAGTGCTCAAAGACACTTCCTTTCTGTGCCAGTGTGACTACCTTTAGGTTTATTCTGCCCCTCTAGTAGCAATGAGCAGGTTGTGAACATTAGTTGCAATATTACACCTCCACCCAACCCAGTCATTCACCATTTTGGAAAGAAAACAGAGAAGAGGGCCAAAGCAACAATAGAATCATAAACAAGGAGAAATATCCAGAGGAGGAATCAGTTGTCCTGGATTCTGAGTTTACTCAACTCTATAACCATTGACTTTTTCTGGAGGCCAAAATTTGAAAATTAGATAGGGATGACTAGGCCATGAATATAAAAGGTCATATTTCTTAGCTCTTAGTGAGAATAGTTGATAGGAGATATTAACATAACCTCCTGAATTGTGTCTGGGGAGTTCAGGGGATGATACAGGTTTTGTTCTGCTTAGATTTAAAAGGAGTGGATGACATGTATTCCAAGTGGCAGATGTTCTAATACATTTGTTCTATTCTTGTTTTGCTTCATTTGTCACAAGGAAAAGGCTTTACTTTGCTCATGTGATTGAATATATTATGCCAAGATAATGTAATCAGAAGACAATGAAATACATAAGGCAAAGGAAGAGGTGGTGTCCTTCAGTAGGTGATGGCTGAGCCAAGAGACTAATTAGATGTATTCACTCACCTCAATTACTGCAAAAGAAGTACCACTCAGAAAAGGACAGTTTGGGGATAGAATTAGCTAGATCTCTGAAAACCATGGAGAGTTTGGTATGTCATCTGGGTCCCCATTGGCATTGAGTGAGGGCACATGCCCAGTAGGAAGATTGTGGGATTGACATCCTCTGGCCCTCATCAACAAATAAGATTAGACTCTTGGCTTATAGTGTCCTTTGTTAATGGTTTAAATTTCTACCAACTGATTTCTAGTTGGGGTTCACATATAGGAGAATCCTACAAAATTACTTTTGCCTTTATTAATATCTCTGTCATCTGTTCCTTCATTTCCCCTGATGCTTGGAAATAAAACTTCATCTTCTATATTTCAAGCTTACCTGCTTATCAGACTATAAGATCTTGAGGTTAATGACTATTAAAGTATAGGGCAATTTGGAATCAAAAGTTTACTGTTATAAGAAAATTACTCTTTTAACTGGGTCACATACTTTTGTACAATATGTTCCTTATTTCTTGTAGTTCTGGGGGAAATTGGAGTTGAGGTTGTGGTTATCTACCCCAACTCTAAGTAAGAATAAGAGAAATGATGTCAACAGATAATAAGAATATTATCATAAATATCTAAGCAGGGAGTTGTTAGTATTGGATCACCTCTTGATAAGTTCTCTGTCTGTCAAATCAATGGGATGCTAAGTTCAAGATGTACAGGTCAGAGTATGGCTTCAAAGCAGATCATGGAATGAAGGAATCTGCAATGAACTGGGTCTTTTTCAGATAACTAGGACATATAGAAACTATAACTGAGAGTTCCCTGGAAGGGTGACTCATAGTGATAGTCTCTCAGTGAAGTGGTTCCTTCTAATGAATGGTTGGAGGACTCTTGATGCCTCTGCTCTAGCAGGACAGTCTTTTCTGATCATAAAGAGATCTAGCCTCTTGTACAGAATTGGAATTTGCTATAATCATGGTCTGTTCTTCTCTATCCTCTGAATTGAAAGTCAATGCTCCATATATGGGACAAATAAATTTGCATCCTTACTGTCCTTTGGGGATAAAGCTGGAGAATGTATAGAAGCTTAATTGAACCAAGATACTGAGAGACAGCTAGGGGCTCAGTGTTAGGCTTGGAGTCAGAAAGACCTGAATTCAAATCCAGCTTAAGACACTAACTGTGTGATTCTGGGCAAGTCACTTCACCTCTGTTTGCCTTAATCTACCAGAGAAGGAAAAAAGCAAACCACTCCAGTATTTTTGCAAGAAAACCCCATAGTTCATAAGGTCATGAAAAGTCAGACATGATTGAATATCAACTTGGGAAGCAATGCTTATAGGCTAGGGCTTGGGTGTCATAAAAGCCCCCTGGAAGATATTTTAATTGGCCTGCAATTATTTGAGTTAGAAGTAGTGTTAGTATAGGACCAGAAAGACTATGAGCAATGTTGGGAATTATAGGGGATAGAAAACCTAGCAGCATGAATATTAGTCATAGAAGAGAAGACCTTGTCTGAATTTAAGACCTAACTCTGGTACCAGTTAACTTTGTGGGCTCTAAAATCTTAATTTTCCCATCTGTAAATTGAAGATCATGGATTTATCACTAGAAATGAAAATCATCTAACCCTATCCCTCCATTTTAAGGCAACATTAAATATAGAAGCAGATGAGAAATCTAGGTTTCTTCTATTAATCAGATATTAAAAAAATTTGCAAAAATATGTATAGCAGTGACTTTTTCTCATTTTTTTGTTTTAGAAATTTAGCTACTTTTATAAATGTGTGCTATTAGGCAATGGATCTATTATTATTATTATTATTTTAAATAATTCAATACATATTTACAATTTTTATTACTTTTAATTTCTAATCTTTATCATTTGTTTTGTATTCCTAGAACTTAATCCACGTAGAGACACTTAATAAATACTTATTGATTGACTTTAGACCCTGGATTTTACATCACCTGACCTCCAAAGATAGAAACATCTCCATATTAAATTTGATAGCAAAGTGCCTTGCATACTGTAAAGTTCTGTTTAAGGGTCAGTGATTATAATTAGTTAACTCCAATTTACCAGGCTGGTAAGACCAGCACCTAGTATAGTTCACCAATCCAACCCAGCATCAGTTTTGTACCCTGATGAGGTATAGGACTATTATGGAGGGTACTGTGGATGGACCACTTTTCATGTCAAGCACTGAGAAGAGGTTTATTATGAAATGTGATAGATAATGACACTCTAAGTCTGAAGTAAAAAATGCCAGGAAGATCACTGTAAGAGATGTCCTAAATGAACAACTTTGATTATCATGAGTATCTATTGGCAAGTTGAGGAGTAAGCCATTGCAATGAGTATATCCATGATCAAAAGGATGCTGCTGTAAAACTGCAATGTGGAAAGCTTCAAGATAAAATTCATGGGATACTGATTCAATGTTTATATAGCTGACAATGGAGACAGCTTTCTAGTAAAGATTTCCTAGGGAAGAACAGGCACAGCAAGATGTAAACAGATTTACAGGAGTTGGCTAGGAGTCACACTTAACAGTCAGCAACTGTTAATAGAGCTCCACCATCACAGCTGAGAGGCCAAGAGGAAGAGTGGGCACAGGTGGTAGAGAGTAGCTGACCATGTGGTACAGTTGGGATGAGCAGCCAAATATAGTCAGAAACAGGTTAGAACTACAATTCAGAATCATTAAATCTCCTAATTTCAAAGTTGTGTCTTCAGTATCTGTCTACTACAACTCATATCTAATGCAACATAGAAACAAGTGGTTATTGAGTCTTTGCTCAAAGATCAGCAATGAAAGGGATCACTCTTTCCCCCAAGACAGTTTTCAATTTAGAATAGTTTTAATAATTAGGAAGATTTTCTCATATTAAGTCTGAATTTATCTCTTCAGTTTCTTCCCATTGATCCTGGATCTGCCAACTAGGGTCAAATTGAACAGGTATAGTTCCTCTTCCATAAGAAAATCTCCAATGACTAATATATCCCTTTTAAATCTTTTCTCCAAGTTAAGTATCTGTATCTTGAGGTCCTTTAATCAATTCTCAAATGGCATAAACTTAAGTCCCTTCAACAACCTAGGCAGCTAGATAGTGCAGTGGCTAGAATGCTATAGCAGGAGAGAAAGACTTGAGTTCAAATCTAGATCTTACTAGTTATGTAACTCAGTCATTTAACCTCTGTCTGTTTTACTTTTCTCAACTGTAAAATGGATATAATAATAACTATCTTCCAGGATTGTGAGAGTTAAATGAGATAATTTTTGTAAAAAAATATAGCATTATGCCTAGTTAATAGTAAGGGCCATATAAACACTTATTCCCTTTCTCTTCTCCCCTCATCTCTTCATTTTACAAATGAAGAAACTCAGACCTAGAAAGATTAAGACTTAACCATTAGAGCAGAACTGGTAAACTTAAGAAGTGTGATTTGAACCTATGTCCCTCAGACTCCAGAATTATCACTCTTGTTGCTTATTTTTCTTCATATAGTTGAGAAAAAAATCTTTTAATTTTCCTTCACTTTTTTTGCTAGCCTCAGTAGATTCTGAACTTTATTACTTTTGACAGTGCTTGATCCAAAACTAGTTTTTTATTCATGTTCTCACCTAGTCTTGCTTTCATCTTCTGTATGTATTTTTAAACTTGGCTAATGTTTCCTGTGCTTACACATCGTTTATCTTAGACTTTAGATTTTCATACCACCTATAGAATTTTAGGCCATGAGATCCTACCTCTTCTGAATTCTTTGAAATTTTCTCTGCTTAAATCTAAGATATATATATATATATATATATATATATATATATATATATATGTATGTATATGTATGTATATATATATGAAATCAGATTATATTCAACTTGCCCTATGTTCTATCACATACTTTAAGATGGAGTGATCATTTCTCACAAAATTCCTATCATTTCCATCTCAAATATAATATAGTCTCCTCTTATGGATCCCTGCAGTATCATTAAGGTAAGAGGGAAAATTGTATTAATTTTGGGAGACAGACAGGAACAGAGACATGGAGACAGAGAGAGAGAGAGAGAGAGAGAGAGAGAGAGAGAGAGAGAGAGAGAGAGAGAGAGAAAGAGAGAGAGAGAGAGAGGAAGAGAGGCAAAGAGATAGAAAGAAGTGGGGAGAGAGGGAGGAGGAAGGGAGAAGAGGAGAGAGAACAGTATGTATAAAGCTCTCATCTCTACTCATGTTTGGGCAGGTTTAGGTTGTCAGGAGAGCCAGGGCAAACCATCTCCTTCTTAAGCTTCCAAATCAGTCTGTCCTGTTACAGCTAGATTCTGCTCATGTATAGCAAAGAAGAGTTAGAACAAACTAGCTCCTCCCGCACTAGGCTTTCAGACAGCCGGTAGGGTTGAGACAATTTATATCCTTAAGCCCCAGGGCTTAGGAACTGAAGGTTATACCAACACAAAATCTCAACCTTGAATCTTCTAATCCACAATCATAGTTGCAACTGAATAGCCCTTTTGGAGAGGATGTTCCTAAGGAGAGTTCAGTGAGGATTCTATAAAAAGTGAAATAAATTTTAAGTCATTAAGTTTCTTCTCCATTCATATATTCTACATATAGGCCTTCCTACCAATGTACTTTAAGTCTGAGTCCTCTTACTCCAGGCTTTTGAAGTCAATGCTTAGACCATAGGAATAAGACCAGTGGGGGCTCATGAACTAGAAACATCCAGTGCTCCTAGGGTTGCTCCTAGAAAGTGAATTTATTACCTGCCCCAACAGACTTACTGGTGGAACTTGGGAGTAATACCTCAGAGGGGGGTGCTACACAGATGAAGATCCTGATATTCAAAGAAATTAAATGACTTGCCAGTGATTAGAGGATCACAGTTAATATTTGAGTAAAGAAAATGTCTACCTGAAAATAGAAGTGTCTTTCTTTTTTCTTTTTGTATTCTAAATACCTAACATATGTCTTTGCATAGAATTGATGCTTAATAAATGTATATTAATGGAATTTATTGAAAATAACATCATCTGGATATTTACATATCTTTTTAAAGCCTTTAGTCTAGAGATGATTTTTATAGTCTAGTCTAGAAATTTACTTCAGTATTAAAACTGCTTTGCCTTTTTTTTTGCTATGAAACATTCTATAAAAATGTCTTTACATGGTATTATGTGGAGGGGGCAGAGCAGAATCATAACATTTTAGAATCTTTCAGATCAGCCAGTTTAAAATTTTATTAGATAAGGAAATTAAGACCTCGAGAAGTTACTTGTTTAAGGGCACTCAACTGATTAATAGTGGAACTGAGTCTAGGTTAGAATTTTCATGACTTCTGTATAATCCTTTGTTCTTTTTTAACTTTATGCAGTATATTGGGAAAATTTAATTTATTGTCAATGAGGACTTAGCATCTAGATAGAACAAACTTTCCTCTTCCACTCCCAGATCTTCATGCCTATCATGGACTCTCCTCTCCTAGAATCTCTAGTTTCCTTTAAGATTTAGTCCAATTAGGGGGCAGCTAGGTGGTGCAGCATATAGGGCACTGTCCCTGGAATCAGGAGTATCTGAGTTCAAATCTGGCCTCAGACACTTAATAATTGCCTAGCTGTGTGACCTTGGACAAGTCACATAACCCCATTGACTAACATAAACAAAAACAAAAGACTTAGTCCAATCACTGCCTTCTTCCCTGATCCTTTCAGCTGATAATGTCCTTCTCAATCTCTGCTCTTTATTTGTGTTTATAGATGTATAGATGTGTATGGGTGAGTATGTACGTGTATGCATGTGGCCTCTCTCAATTGAATTTTAGTTTTTTGGGGGCACAGGATAATTCACTTTTGTCTTCGTATGCTCAGCAGTTAATACAGAATCTGGTGGATAGTTGGGTTTAACAAATTCTTGTTCATTGATTGAAATGTGAAAACAAGGGGTGGCTAGGTGGTGTAGTGGATAGAGCACTGGCCCTGGAGTCAGGAGTACCTGAGTTCAAATCTGACCTCAGACACTTAACAGTTACCTAGCTGTGTGGCCTTGGGCAAGCCACTTAACCCCATTTGCCTTGTGGAAAAAAAAAATGTGAAAACAAGAAGGGATATTTCCTCAAAACAATGACAATAAGGAGCATATTTCCACAGGAAATAAATTTCCTTTGTTTTCAATTTTAACATTGGAAGGATCCTGTCCAGTTAATTGATTAGGTAAACATATGGTATCTTTTCGTTTATTGCAAATTAATTTGTACATACAAATAACTGGGCTTTTAATCAAGTCTGTGGTCCTGTGTATGTAAAAGGAAGAAGGTTGCAGTCTTATGGAGACGAACCTAAAGTTACTTTAGGTAGACAGAAGAGGCAGAAGAAAAAGACTTAGAAATGTCAGGAATACATGGGAAACTATATTAAGGGATATCATTGCATTTAGCTGTCTTTCCACCAATCAGAAGTCAGTATTCTTTGGCATATGCAATACCATGTAAAATACCCTAAGTTTGATAGGAAACCCTGTTAATTTGAAATTACTCAAAAGTTGTGGTGGGATCCTCTAAAAGAATAGATTTACAGATAATGTCTTACACTGGAGAACCCCCTTTTAATTGGTATAACTTCTACTTATGAAGCAAACAGACGTAAATTTAGGATAATGACTAAAATGTTGGAGACTTTACACACTGAAGAGGAAAACTATTGGGGAAAGGAAATTAAATCAATAGCAAGAAGAAAAGCAGATTCTACATTGAAAATAATTATTCTGTTTTTCTTTTTTTTTGCCTTGGAGGTATATATGTATGAGTGAAATTTCTCATGTCTGAAATAGTGGTAAATAAATTAACTATAAAACATTCATAGCTTTCCCCCCTCCTTAGCCTTTTAAATCATTTCAGATGTCAGGACATGAAGTCTTTGGAGCTTGTAGTGACAAAAATATTCATTTTCTGAACATATTAATTCAGATTATGACAAAAACCAAGAAAAGAAAAAAACTTAAAGTAATTCCCTACCTCCAACCAAGGTGCTTCTCTCTAATGGATTTTATCTGGTTTTCTATTTGACAACTAGTGTTGGGATAAGAGAATAATTACTTTAAAAAGTGGAAAGTAAATAAACTGCTCTCACTGACCACATAGTACACAATTTGATGGATGGAGACATTGTTTTGTGATGGGGGATCCACAGTTCAAATCTGAATCTTGATCTATTCGAACCTGACAGTTATTTTTAATTGACATTAATCTTTTTATAATCCTTTCTTTTTCTAACAACTAGCATTTGATTTGCAAAGTAAAATGAATAGGTGTTTCTTTAACTCACTGAAAATTTCTGAAAATTCAAGAGATTTTTTCTAAATTTTTGTTTTCATAAAGGGCAACTTGACTTAGTGGAGAGAGTAATGTCCTTACTTCATATGGTTGCTGTGAGAATCAAATGAGATGATGTGCAGTCCTTTGCAAGTTTTAAAGCCATATATATGGTAGCCATGATGATGATTTTTGAATTGCAGGTACAGTCCCTATCCCTTTATATCTTCTATTTCAACAAAAAATGTTTTTTATTGGTAAAAAGCTGCTCCTTTCATCAACATAGACTGTACCTTTCTTTCTATAACATGGAAATGCTGAGTTGCTATTTCCAAAAAAGATAAATTCAGTTCCTGGTGATGTCTTCTCAAACCAAGCAATGCTGGTTTTGAAACTAGAGTCACTGGCTCATATTTGAAGTCTTTCCAGTACAATTTAATCTAGAGCTTGAGACATCCTTTCCATATCTTAAGGCATTGTAGCAGTATTTTAGAAGAGGGTAAAGAAAGTGAATGTTGGAAGGGACAAAGAAAGATGAGGAGTGACTTGTACAAAGACATGTAATTCAAGTTTAAGTATTATGAGTAGGAAAATTTGATAGGAACTCATGGCCTTAGGCTTCCAAATCAAGGTTTCTATTGCCACACAACAGTAACCTACAATCCATTATGCTAGTTACATAATATGAATCTCAGAAACATTCATGGAATGAGTTTGTTTTTCAAAAGTTAAGCGCTTACCTGATAATTTAAAATTTTAAAAAGTCTTATATATTCAAAGCTATGCATAAATAGAAATTAAATTAATTATACAGCTTCATTCAGATCAGTGAAATTCTCAATAGTTGTATACTAGGTTACCTTGCCACTCTTATCCACACACCTAATTCACAGATAAAAAGTTTTGGCAGTGTTTGGAGTTCTGGTACAAAAGTTTTATTAGTATATTACATCAGGGCTTAGTAGTTATTATTTTTCATAAATGGCCTAGAATAATAAATTCACAGATATCTTGAGGTTTAAAGATGTAAGTTAAGTCATCTGGTTAATAAAATACTTATTTTCCAAGAATTAGGTATTTGGGAACATTTGAGCGGGGGAGACATCAACAAAAGAACATGTTATTCGTGACACATATGGGACTGTGGAATGACAGCCCAGTATCATGCAGACATAAGAACATTGCTATACCACAGTCTAAAGGACACAAATATTGTTAATTGATCAGGATTTTTCTCGTGTTGATTTTTTTTATCATCAAGACTGAATAAACTTAGGCATTTTGAAAATATTACCCAAATATTTTCTGAGATACTGCCCCAAACTTGAAAAAAGATCCTTAGCATCATTTGTTCAGGGATAAAGGATGGGTGAGTTGTCAAGGGCATCCTTGATTATTTGATTTCCTCCCACCCCCCAGTCTAGTTGATGTAATTATAAAAAGGGACAGTAAAAATAGATAATATGATGTTAATACAAAGTATAAAATAATTGTCCCTGGTGGAATTAAAAGGGCATTTTGCAAGTAGCTCACAAATGTTGATGATGGCCCTTAAAAGGAAGCAGCTCTGTGGAGAATGACTCTTGCTCTTCTACCAGAAAGTGGTTGTTGGGAATGAGAAATTACCAGCCAAATTTTCATAGATCAGAGGAGACATCCCCTAATGGATCATTGCCTTATGTTGAAGGCACTTGTGTAGCTCAAAGATTTGCCATGTAGGATTACTTAAGACAGACATGTCATAGAGGAGAGTTGTGACAAAAAGTGGTCCACTGGAGAAGGAAATTGCCAGGCACTCCAGTTTCTTTATCAAGAAAATCTCATCAATAGTATTAAAATGATAAAAAATAAGATACTGGAAGATGAACCTCCAGTTCAGGAGATGTCCAACACATTACTGGAGAAGGATAGAGGGCAACTACAAGTAGCTCCAGAAAGAATGAAATGGCTAGAGCAAAGCCATAAGAAAGCTCAGCTATGGAAAAGTCTAGTGATAAAAGGAACATCTGATGCTATTAATATCAATTTGCATAAAAATCTGGAACGTAATATCTATAAACCAAGGTAAACTGGATGTGGTCAAACAGGAGATAGAAAATTTATGCACTGACATCTTGGGCATTAACAAACTTAAATGTATGAGAATGGGCAAATTTGGTTTAGTTTGATAATTACTTATACGTCTATGGGTAAAAATCCCTTAGAAGAAATGGAGTAGGGGGCAGCTAGGTGGCGTAGTGGATAAAGCAGTCTTGGAGTCAGGAGTGAGTAGCTGGGTTCAAATCTGGTCTCAGACACTTAATAATTACCTAGCTGTGTGGCCTTGGGAAAGCCATTTAACCCCATCTGCCTTGCAAAAACCTAAAAAAAAAAAAGAAATAGAGTAGGCTTCATGGTCAATAAAAGGATAAGAAAAGCAGTATTAGGGAATAATTTTTAAAATGACAATGAAATCTGTTCAAATCCAAGGTAAACCATTCAAAAGTTTATGGTTCAACCACTGATGTCAAAGGCAAAAGTTGCTTCAGTATGAAGACCTACATTTTCCAGAAGTAATAGCCCTCAGAAGATGTCATATTTATCATAGGGAATTGGAATGCTAAAGTAGGAACTCAAAAGAAAATTGGAATAACAAGCCAATTTGGCCTGGCAGTACAAAATGTAAGAGGGAAGAGACTAATAGAGTTTTGCCAAGATAACTGTTTAGTCACAGCAAACAATCTTTTTCAACAATCCAAAAGTTGACTCTACACATAGATATCAGTAGATGGTCAATATCAAAATCATATTGATTATATGTTTTGCAGCCAAAGGTAGAAAAGTTCTACAGTCAGCTGAAACAAGACTTGGAATTGACTTAATCATGAATTTTTTACTGCAAAATTTAAAGTTAATTGGAAGAAAGTAGGGAAAATCATCTGACCATATTAGGTATGACCTAAATAATATCCCTATGAATGTAAAGGAGAGAAGATGAATAGATGTGAGGGATTAGATCTGATCAGAGTGCTTGAAGAAGTATGAGCAAAGGTTTGCAATACTGTGTAGAAAATAGCAACCAAAAAACATCCCAAAGATAAAGAAGAGAAAGAAAGCAAAATGGTTATGTAATGAGGCCCTACAATTAGCTGAGGAAAGAAGCAAAGTGAAAGGCAATGGAGAAAGGAAAAGATATACCCAACTGAATGCAGAATTCCAGAAAATTGCAAAGAGAGATAGAAAGATTTTCTTAAGTGATAAAAAACTAAACAATTGCTCTTATTTCACATACCAGCAAGGTTATATTTAAGATTTTGGAGGCTAGGCTTCAGCAATATGTTAACCAAGACTTACCAGGACAAATTGTTCTTTGAAGAGGCAGAGAAACTAGAGACCAAATTGCTGGCATTCACTATAGTATGGAGTATTCCAGAAAAAAAAAAAAATTCTACTTCGGCTTCAACTAAACTAAGGTCTTTGTGTGGATCACAACAAAATGTGACAAACTCTTAAAGAGATTGGAGTCCCAGATCATCTTACTTGTCTCCTAAAGAATCTATATGTGATCTAAGAAGCAGTAGTTAGAATCAAATGTGTTTGCACTTCACTCAGCCAGCTGAGCCTTGATCCTGGGATCTTTCTTCAGATGTTCTCTGGTTTTCCCAGAAGGAACACTCCTCTGCCATAACTTCTGTTTGTTTTTTGTCCACTCTACTTTCGCTCTGTGGTGTTTTTATTCTTGGACTTGTTGGTGGAGGAAATCTGGAGAACCTGCAAATTTTTGACCTACTCCATCATCTTCCCAGCATCCCCTCCTCTGTTGTAATCAAATGTGGAACAACTGTTTGGTTTTTAGATTGTAAAAGGAGTATGACAAGAGCTGTTTATTGTAATTATTTAACTTACATGTAGAGTATATAATATGAAATGCCAGGTTGGAGGAATCAGAAGCTAGAATTAAGGTTGACTGGAGAAATATCAACAATCTCTGACATACACTCAATAATACTCTTATGATAGAAAGTAAAGAGTTAAGATGCCTCTTGAAGAGGGTAAAATATAACATTGTAAAAAATTGACTTAAATTTTACTATTAAAAAAAGACACCTAAGAGCATGACAACTGCTTCCATCACTTTTTGGCAAATAGATTTTATATTCTTGGGTTAAAAGATCACCATAGATGATGATTTTTGCCATAAAATTAAGACATCATCCTTGAAAGGGAGGCTATAGCAAATCTGGACAATATACTAAAAAGCAAAGACTTGCTAACTAAAGTCCACACGGGCAAAATTATGATTGTTTCAGCAGCAATGTATAATTAAGAGATTTTGACTATCGGGTGGCTAGGTGGCGCAGTGGAGCCCCGGCCCTGGAGTCAGGAGTACCTGAGTTCAAATTCAGACTCACTTAATAGTTACCTAGCTGTGTGGCCTTGGGCAAGTCACTTAACCCCATTGCCTTGCAAAATAACCTAAAAAAAAAGAGATTTAGACTATATGAAAAGTCGAGTGCCACAGAACCTGTGTTTTCAAATTGTCATTCTGGAGAAGACTTTTGAGAGTTCCTGAACAACAAGAGATAAAACCAGTTAATACTTAGAGAAAATGGATTCCGTCTATTTATTGGAAGTACAAATACTGAAACTTAAACTTAAATACTTTGTATAATGAGAAGGCAAGACTCATTAGAAAAGACCCTGCTATTGGGAAAGATTGAAGGTAAAAGAAGAAGGGGATGTCAGAAGATGTCAGAAGATGAGCTGATAGGTAATCATGGTAAAAATAAGCATGATCTTGGACCCAACTCAAGGAACAGTGGAGATAGAAGATCCTGGCCTGCTATGGTCTATGGCATCACTAAGAGTTGGACACAAATGAATAATAACAAAGAGGAGACCCAATAGAAGATAATACATCCAGCAAATAAAGAAAAAGAACAAAGGAATTGTGTGTATGACTCAGCAAGGGAGAAGAGAAAAAAATATAAATATGAGAAAGGATTAGCCATAGCCATCAGGAGTTGAGTAGTGTAGAGGAGCAGACCCAGATGCCCAGATGAATGACCCGACTAGGAGAGATGTTGCACGTGAAGGACGTATTGCAAGGACATCATGAAAAGAGAAAAAAAATCATTGGGGTCTCATGGTGACAGAGATATTGTTTTGAAATCAGTGTACTCTATACTTAGATTCACTTTTCTCCTTAATATTGTGTGTATTTGTGGTAGACTGTGACTCAGGTATATGGAAGTAAAAAGTGTTTTGTAGATAATGTGCTTAATTCTGCTAGTGTCTCTGCTTTGAGCTATTTACGACTACCATGTGAATATTAAAAGTTAATTAAACATACTGTTTGGGTACATGAGATACATTGTTTTTGGATTCTGAATAACAGTTTACCTCTAAAGCTCTGGAACCTAGTCACCCTGCCCTTCCCAGGGACTCAAATCTGTACATCTATATATGTACTGAATTGAGACTGTATCCCAGAAGAGATACTACAGTGATAAAGACAAGTTATTTAATTTTCTTGGTATTAGTCTTCAAGGTGTTAATAAAAGAAAAATTTGTGTTCAAAAAAGTTGAATGGGGTGGGGGGTGGGGAGGCAGGACTTGTTAAATACAGCTTTTACCATTCAAGAACTTTGCTGAATTAGTCTCATTTTATGAATTATATCCTTAGCAGCAATTATACCTTTTCCATTGCTTCTTTTATTATAATCTTCATTACCTGCTGAAAACAGACTTTGTCTATATGTAGACAAACTTTCTTCTCTTTTCCTATCTTTTATTTCACTGTTCAATGTGATCATTTCCAAATATAAACCCACTGCTCTCTCAACCTATAGAATATAGAGTAATTTGAAGGAGATAAGAAACAGAAAGAGCAGAGGCTGCATTATGCAAGACCTTCCCTATCAATTTCAGGAAGGATAATCTTGGGAACAGAGGTAACTCATTTTATTTATTTTATTTTCAAACATTTTCCAAAACTATTGAAATTCCGATTAATTCATTTATAGAGAGATTTCAGATAAAATTCTGAACCTCACAACAAACCCACAAGGTACATATGAGGAAAATTAGTAGCTTTTGTTTGGTTTGTAATTCAAGTAATTGTTGCAATAGTTGTTATAAGTGCTGATGTTTTTGTCTTTGAGCCTGGGATCTTGGTGATTAGAGGTGATTTAAATTCTTCATTGTAATGAAATTTTGATGAATTCATTTTTATAAAGGTTTTTAATAAAAATATTTCTTTGATATAGTCTCTAGAAATAATTTCAGAAGAGGAAAGGCAGAAGCAATAAGCAATCATTTGGTCCCTTTTTCATTTTTTCATTTTGATCAATGGAGGGATATATGAAGAGGTCAAACAAACTGCATACATCATTGAGGAGTAGTCTGAAAGAAAAGGAATAAAGGGTATTGTCATAGAGTTCTATGATGAGAGACTCTATTGTCATAAAGCTCCATGATGAAAAAAAATAAAGTAGGCATATAATGTCTTTTAGGTTTTTCAGTCAACAAACATTTGTTAAATATCTACTGTGTTCCAAGCATTGGATACAAATGTAAAGTTTTTTTTTTTAAAGACTGTCCTCAAGGAGCTTACAATCAAATGGAGAGCTAGGGAGGGCTCATGGAGAGCCCATGTATGTCATTGATCTCTGTTCATTATTAAGGACTCTAGAGGAAGGCTGAGTGTACATACACAGCTGGATTTATGGAAGACATGACCAAAGTTGCACTGAATGGACAGACATAGAAGGCATGAAATTTCCATTAGTGGTAGGAATCCTCATGGTGATGGGATCATGGATTGGATCCTTCAGAATATTTAAGAAAGGGACAATTAGGAAGGATATTCTTGAAAAGCAATTTTTCCCCTGAATTTCTCCCTTTCTCCTCCTTTTTTAAGGGGGAACTTCTATCACTATTGAAGAAAGATCATGTAATCACAAGATTCTATATATTTTTTTTGCTTTTAATGCCCCTTTGTAGCATCTGGTATTATTGATTCCTATATTTTTAGAATTTTATAGTGATCTTATAATACTTTCTTTGTTTCCTGTCACCTTTAAAATGAATCCCTGCCTGTTGAATAATAACACTGAATAATAATAATACTATTGTCTCTTTATCTCCATAAGTGGGCATTCATCAAGGTTCTATCTGCCTTAGTCCTGTTCTTTTTCTTCTCTGAATTTCCCTTCCTGCTTATGTGGCCCAGTGAATAGAGTGTTGCATTTGAGTCACATAGACTTGAATTTAAATTTGTCTCAGTCACCTGCAAGCTGCATTACCCTGAGCTTGTCGTTTTGCTATTCAGGATCTCAGTTTCCTTATCTGTAAAATGGGGATAGCAGTGGTTTCTTTTCATTGTTGTTGTTAGGATTAAATGAGGTAGTTTATCTTAAGTGCCTAAAACCTGATGTGTTGAGTTGTGATGCTATGACAAGATGGTAAATGAGTTGTACTTGAGTGAGGGAGAGCTGTCCAAGTCACCAGCTTCACTTTCTTCTCTGGTGCCATCTGGGTCCAGTGACCAGAGATGGCCATCCAGGGATGGTCCTCGATGCAGTGGACAATCTTGGCTTTTTAAAGGTAGGTCATTACCAGGTCAGAGTTGGACTGAGGCAATGCC
The DNA here is from genome assembly GCF_037893015.1 of Macrotis lagotis. Taxonomy (NCBI): domain Eukaryota; kingdom Metazoa; phylum Chordata; class Mammalia; order Peramelemorphia; family Peramelidae; genus Macrotis; species Macrotis lagotis. Next base: position 814,929,323 of record NC_133658.1, on the reverse strand, counting down.
CAATCAGTCATTAAGGACTTAAAGCCTTGTAGGAATGTTAGTTCTAATTACAGTCTAGTAGAGAAGATTCCTGATCACATATGGGAAGGTGGGAAGGCACTTTTCTGGACTCTTTCAATTCTAAGAACCTGCCAATATGTGGAATAATGTATTCACTGCCTATTTTACAGGATTCAATGAAATAACCCATGAAGGTTCCTTGACTTTCTTCAAGTCTTAGCTAAAATCCCACCTTTTGTAAGAAGCCTTTCCCAACCTTCCTTGATCTTTTGTTGTTCAGACTTGTCCAATTCATTGTAATCCAATTTGATGTTTTCTTGGTAAAGGGACTTGGGTGGTTTGCCATTTTTTCTTCAGTTCATTTTGCAAATGAGGAAACTGAAGCAAACAGGGTCATATGTCTTGCCCAAGGTCACAGAACTAGTCAGTGACTGAGGCAAGACTTAAACTCAGTAAACTGAGTCTTAATGGTTTCTGACCTGGTGTTGTATAGAATGAGCCTCCTGTCTGCCTTCCTTAATCTTTGTCCCCATTGAAGTCTCAACTTGTCTCCTTACTTGTAGTATTTTCCTTCTGATGATTATCTCCAACTTATCCTACACATCACTTTGTTGAATATTACTTGTAGATGTGTGATTTGTGCTTAGTAGTGTGTCTGACATACAGTTAGGTAATTATCAAATGTTTGATGGTTAACTGTTAGGGACTGTTGTGTGGGGGAGCACTGTAAACTATGATCACCTTGTGTCCTTGAGCACCAGAGCCTTATTTTGCTAAGTGCTATGGGAGTGGGAGTGGATTAAGGGACTGGGAAGGATATTTAAGCATTGGTATTTGGTTAAATAAACCAAGACCTTGGAGACTTTGGTGTATAGGGAGAAACTTGTCTTCCTTGTCTCCTGCCCCTCCAACATTCACCTGGGGAAGATTGAGGGAGTCCCGAAAAGGGACTCAACAGTTAACTTGAAACTCTTTTTAGCTATGATGCTCTAGAGAAACACAATGATCAGAAGTAAAATAGTGGGTTGAGTGACTGGATGGTAGAAGGTCTGGATTCAAGATATTTCTACTTCTGTGACCATAGGGGTTTTTATTTAATCTCTGGGCTCACTTCTTCAACTGTGAAATGGAGATCCTTCAATCTCATAGGTTTGATGTGGGGAAAAAAGTGCTTTGTACGTTGTAAAGTGTGATTTATTAATGAATCTCTTTACTGTGAGTATTAAACTAATGAAACACAGTACCCATAGAGACAAAACCTATAAATAGAGTCAGGAAGGGCTGAGATAAATTAAAGGGTGAAGAATTCACACTAAGTTATTAAGAGGCAATTTAGAGATAACTGAGGATCATCCTTAATCTAAGGGAATGAAGTCATCCACATTTTTCCATGTGCTGGCTCCTGGTGCTCTGATCAGAAAGAGAATATTGTCTTGCTTTGATTTTTAGTCATGCCTTACATTTTTACTAATTTTCTGGTGAAATTTAACACAAATACTCATTATTCAGTCATGACTGACTCTTTGTGACCTGTAGATCATAATAGGCCAATTCCAACTATGGGGTTTTCTTGGTAAAGAAACTGGAGTCATTTGTCATTTCCTTCTCCAGAGGATTAAGGCAAAAGGAGATCAAACAACTTGACTAGGGTCATGCAGCTAATACGTATCTAAGGCTGGACTTGAATTCAGGTCTTCCTGACTCCAGACCTAGTACTCTATCCACTGAGCCACCTGGTTGCCTCCCAAATACATAATTAATGTGGGGAATTGTTGTTTTGAGAATTTCCTCTGCCAACAAAGATCATACTTTGCTTTTGAATAGATAAATTTTAAGAATTCACCTATAGTAGAGAAAGGTTAAACAATTTGTCTAAGGTCACACAGCTAGTCAGTATTAAGGGTAGCCTTTGAATCTAGGATTTTTAATATGTGACTAGGTGGCACTGGACCTGCTGTAGGGAAATCCTTAATTCAGATTCTGCCTCAAACAACACTAGTGTATGTGATCTTGGGCAAATCATGTAACCTTAGTTTTCTTATCAATAAGATGGGAATAATGATAGCACCAATCCCCCAGAGTTGTTAGAATAAAATGAGACAACCTATGTGAAGCATTTTTGCAACCCTTAAAAGTGATATATACATGTTAGGTTTTTTTTTTTTATTACTCTAACTCTAGTTCTTTATCCTCTAGGACCTAGTTACTAGGTCAAGATACTTCTATACATAATCACCTTTACAACATTAGAAAAGTCTTAATTATGTAACATTTACAATAGTGTTCTATATACATTATGTCCCACTTGAGGTTCCAAATCTGGTTCATAGGACCATTCATGGCCTGCATGATTAAGAGATGTAATTTCTTTTTTCTTTTTTTTTAAATTTTATTTAAGCCAATGGGGTTAAGTGACTTGCCCAAGGTCACACAGCTAGACAATTATTAAGTGTCTGAGATTGGATATGAACTCAGGTTCTCCTGACTCCAGGGCCAGTGCTCTATTCACTGCACCACCCAGCTGCTCCCAATGTAATTTCTTTAGTACAAAAATATTCAATAACTTACAGGTAAAAATATCCCACAAGAAGATAAAAGTGGTCCCTATGGTAGTTCCCTGGGATCTTAGGAATTTCTTGTCAGTGTCTTAGCCAAAACAGGCTTCTAGATTGATCTATCTTGGGGCAAAGTTAAGTCAAATTATCCCAGCCCTGCTCCATAGTATCTTGGCACACAGCAGCCCTGGTTCTTGGTGTGGGTGTATGTGTGTGGGATTAACTCCAAACAACCTAGTTCCATTAGAGTCCTGATCCACAATGCAGTATTTCCTTTAAATCTGATGAAGCCTTTGGGGGTTGGTAATACCAATACTGGGAGTGGGTCCATGAATTCTGATAACCCAAGTTCATCCAGATTTTTTATTAGTTATAGGAAATTAAAAATAAATAACACTTCAGCAAATACCAAGTTAGAGGGACTGAATGTTATTCTATCTATCCATTTATCTCTCTCTATCCATCTATATTACTTCCTCTAAGACTTAATTTTTTTCACTTGTAAAGTGTGGATTTGTTCATGTATCAAGATTTACCCAGAAACTAGTATGTGCATTACACACATTCTTGGCATTGTGGAGTAAAGAGTATCAAGAAAACCTGGGCTGTCCCCACCAGGGCCTTTCCAACTAGTATTGTTGTTTTTCATTCATTTTCTGTCTGATTCTTTGTGTCTGACTCTTTGTGACCTTATTTTGAGTTGTATTGGCAAAGATATGGTTTGCCATTTCCTTCTATAGTTCATTTTACAGTTGAAACTGAGACAAACCGGTTTGAGTGATTTCCCCAAGGCCACCCAACTCACAAGTATCTGAGGTTGGATTTGAATTCAGGAAGGATTAGTCTTCCTGACTCCAGGCCCAGCACTCTTAACTATTTACTCCACTATGCCACCTAACTGCCCTGTTGCCCACATATAGGGGAGAGAAAACATCCCCTGCCAGCTTGGAATTGTGAGGAAAGTGTTTTGGAATAATAAATATAACTATGATAAGTATAGAATAATAATAAATTATTAAGAAATGCAATTTAAAAATAAATAATAAATGAGTAAAAATAATGATTCCTATAGTAAATTTTATAAAGTACTTCTCTCAGAATTACCTTGTAAACTAGGCAGCTAGATAGCACATTGGCTAAGCATCATAGCCTGGAGTCAGGAAGACCTGAATTCAAATCCAACCTCACATACTTATTAGCTCTGTGATTCTGGGCAAGTCAACAACTTCTATTTACTTGTTTCCTTATCTGTGAAATGTGGAAACACTTACCTCCCAGGGTTGTTGTGACAATCAAATGAGATAATAATTGTAAAGTTCTTGGCACAGTGCCTGATACATTGTGAAATGCATGGTAAATGTTAAATAGGAAAAAAAAGGTAGGCAGTACAAATATTACTATTCTAATTTTATGGAGGAAGAAACAGGATAAGAGAGGTGAAGGACAGTCTCAAGAGATATAAGTAGAAAGTTTCAGAACTAATTTTCAAAACTAGTTTCTTAACCTTGAATGTAATCTTTTCCCTCACTATTTCTTTACAAAATGTTAATGGGAAAGCATTATACAAATAGTAAGATATTATCATTATTATACTCATATTCTATATGAGGACACAGAAAAGTTAAATGACTAAGAATCATAGGATTTAGATCCAGAAGAGTAATTAGCTTAGAGATTGTTGAGTCCAGTGCTCCTATTTTATAAATGAAGAAACTGAATCCCAAAGAGAAAAATGTCTTGGGTCAGGCTTACACAGATAAATTGGAAGTAGTGGAACTGAATTGGATCTAGATTTCTTACCTCATGAGCAGCATACCACAGCTTCTTCTGGCCATTGTCTACCTCTTTCCTCCCTGAAATACTCAACATAGCAATTTCTTTACCTCCATCTTTTCCCCAAGTTTATATTAATTTATTGATTGTTTCTTTTTTTTGTCATTGTTTGGCCCGTGATTGTTATTTTTAATGAACATTAAAGGAAACAGCTTGGCTATTCTTAATCTTTTTTCCCTATTCTGGCTACAAGTTTTTTAATAGCAACAAAAATCCCAAGATGTTTTAACTATTCTACATCTGAATCAGTTCTGGGTGTGTATTATGGGATGGACTCTATAGTGAGAGGATCAAAAGCTATTTGAACTTAGGAGAAGCTGTAGGTGACATGCATGTATAATTTAGTTCCTACTCTGTATGTGGAAATGGAAATCTTTGTGACAAAGGATAAATGCATTGCTCTGAGGAGCCACTTAAAGCAGGACAACATTCCAGGAGGATAGCAAACATTAAAAAAAAATTATTTTTTTTTACTGGAAAATAATACAGTGCAGCAACTGATTTGAGAAAAAATGAACAAGAAAATAATAAAACTCAGCCAGTTGGTAGTAACTGGATTTGTGGAAAGAAAAGAGAATTTGGAGGTCAGAAAACCTGGATTCAAATCCTGACTCTGCCTTGATTAGTTCTGCTGCATCTAATACCTCTGAGTTTCATTTTTCTTGTTTAACCCTACCTTTTTTGTGAGAAACAAATGAAATCAAATATATATATATATATATATATATATACATATATTAGTATATAAATATATATTAGTATATATAATATATATATATATATATATATATATATATATATATATATGAATGTTTTGCAATTGAGAATACTCTGTATATGTGAACTACTATCATTGTTATCATTTCTGGCACAGTACAATCAATGCACACTGAATTTGGTGACATGGGATTTGAGTGTGAATTTTGATTTTCCATCCTATCTATGATCTGGAAGCCAAGACACAACATTGGGGGAGTTGGAGTAAATGACTCCTAAAATCCCTTCCATCTTCAGTTCCAAGATTCTGAACTCACATATGTAAAATCAGTATAATCAATTCTTATTATATACAGTGGTTAATAGAAAAGGATACTTTGTTTAAAGGGAGGTTTTTGATCAACTGAGGATTATAAGGAAGGAAGATTTTCAGAGAAATAAGTGTAATTAGAATTAAACTATAGTGACCATAATTTTAATTTTTCATGATTTTTAAGGATGACGGGTTTACAGAGAAATAAGTATAATTAAAGTAAAGTTATAATAACTGTAATTTTAATTTTTCATGATTTATAGGTCATTTTAGGATTTTCAGGTCCATTTCATCATTTCTTAAGTTACAGTCCATTACATTTATATACCACAATTTATTTAGTCATTTCCCAATAAGAAAAAACTCTTAAGTTTCTCATTTTCTGATACTATAAAGAGAGCTGCTATAAGTTTTTTATATATACATACATACATACACACATACATACATATATATATATATATATATGTAATATGTTTATGTTATTGTCCTCTTTCTTTGATTTCTTTGGGCATAGAAACCTAATAGTGATAGAATTGGGTCAAAGGATATTATAGTCTAGTAATTTGGTGGAATTATTCCAAATTGCTTTTAAGAATGGCTGGATTTAATTCAAAACTCCTTCAAGGGAACTAGTATGGGGTGGCTAGGTGGTGCAGTGTATAGAGCACTGGCCCTGGAGTCAGGAGTTCAAATGTGGCCTCAGACAATAGGTTTGTGACCTTGAGCAAGTCACTTAACCCCACTGCCTTGCAAAAACAAAAACAAAAGAAACAAAAAAGAATACATTAGTATAATGTGGTTTTCTGCTTTTATCATCTTTGTCAGTCTGATCTCTGTTAGTGAGATAAAAATATTCAAATTGCTTTTTATTTGCATTGTTGATGGCTTAGATTTCTACCTTTGAAACTGTCTATTTATTTTCTTTGGCCATTTATCTTTTGAGAAAAGAATTTTAGTCTAACAAATTTGAATTAGTTCCATATATATCTTGGACAGGAAACCTTTATAAGAGAAAATTGCTGCAAATGTATTGATCCCAGTTACCAGTTTCCTTTCTAAATTTCAATGTATTAGATTGGTTTGTGTAAAAACCCATTTATCTTTTGTGATTCTCTCTATCACTTGTCTCTAGCTTCTTCTCTTATCCATAGAACTGAAAAGTAATTTCTTCCATATTCTTCCAATTTACATATATGACCTTTTAAATCTAGATCATTTATCCATTTGAGCTTCTCTTGGTATGATGTAACATGTTGGTCTAAACTTGATTTCTTCCAGAGTGTATTCAATTTTTTTAGGTTCTTTTTTTTTTGTCAAATAGTGAGTTCTTTCCCCCCATTTATTTGGGTTTTAATTTTTTTTTTGTTTGCTGAACTCTATACTGCTTTATACAGGGAAAACCTATCATCCTACAAGATGCCATAAATCTTTTATCTCATTACCATCTTTCTGTTCCTTGATTGGTGGAGCCATGAACTCTAAAACCTTCATTTGAGAAGGAAACTTAGAAAGATTCACTTCTTATCTGTTTTCATTACTTTAGGTCCTTCTCTGATTTTTTTTTTGGCCATGTTTTTTAATTGAGTATATTTCCCAACCCACGTGCTCTGGTTTTCTGCTTCCTTTTTAGTGCTGTCTTCTTCCATTAGGTTATGATCTTCTTGAGGGCAGGTACTTTTCTGTATTGTATTCCTAGTTTCATGCAAAGTGTCAGGCACATAGTAGGTGTTAATTAATGTTTATTAACAGTCTGTAATTATAAAGGTGTTTAAGTTGTTTATTGTCTCTGTCCTTTCTTTTTACTATTCCTCTTCCCTCTTCTAATTCCCTTCTTCCTTCCTCCTCTCTCTTAAATACCAAATAAGTTTTTTAAATTAATAAATTAATTTTTTCCAACCATATTCAGAGAAAGTTTTCAGCATTCATTTTTCTGTAAGGTTCTGAGTTCCACAATTCTCTGCCTCCCTCTATTCTCTCACCTCTCCCCTGGACAGTGAGCAATCTGATATAGGTTATAGAGGTACAACTATATTAAACATATTTCCATATTAATCATGATGTGAAAGAAGAATCAGATTAAAAGGGGGGAACTATGAGACAGAAAAAATTCATGAAGCATTAAAGAAATTTTAAAAATTGAAAATAGTATACTTTAGACTTCCTACCAAAGATAAATGAAGCCTCTACTCTGACATTCACATACAGATCCCAATAAGAAAAAAGAGAAGATTCAAAGAAATTTTCAATTGTAGACATCTGGAGGACCTTCAGTGGAGGTCTGTCTCTTTGGGGAAAATGGGAGGTAAAGTCCAGGAGGCTGGAGAGTGGAAAAGCCTGAAGGAGGCTTTTAATCACAATGCCATCCGAGTCCCAATAGCTTAACAATAGCAGAGGTCCCAGCAGCTAGACAGCAAGTCAACAGGGAGGATCCCAACTCTAAACAAAGTCTGAACCCTGAGAATACCAGGGTAAAAGACAGGATTGGGTTGGCAACAAACCACTGTTAAGTCAGAACCTGGACATAAAGGAGGAAAAAAAAAACCCTGCAAAGGCAAGACCTGGACTGCATAGGCAACAACTGATCAATGACAAGCCAGGGATCAGACCCCAACCCTGGCAAAAAAAAACAGCTTGGATCTATACTCCCTATACCCTAGGAGCAGAGCTAAAACAACAAAGATGAGCAAAAAAAATCTATAGAAAACTACTTTACAAAGGTGATAACAATGCCATGTCTGAAGAAGAAAATAGTAATAAATCACATAGGGGAAATATAACAGAAATTTGGAAAGAAGAAATGAAAGTCATGTGGGAAAATTATGAAAAGTTGACCAAAGAAATCAACTCCATTAAAAGTAAAAATAACCAACTGGAAAAGGAAACACAGAAACTAATTGAAGGAAAAAAAACCCTAAAAATTAAATTTGAACAAATAGAAACCAATGAATCTACAAGACTAAAATTTCATCAAACAATATAAAAAGGCTATAAAAAATGAAGAAAATGTTGAAGTACCTTTTAGGGAAAACAAATGATCTAGAAAATAGATTCAGGAGAGACAATCTATGAATCTTTGTACTATTAGAAAGCTGGATCAAGAAAAGAAAAGAATCTAGAAAACATCATTCAGGAAATTATAGGAGACAACTATCCAGATCTACTAGAACAAGATAATAATATAACCATTGAAAGAATCCACAGAACCTCTCCAGGAAGAGACCCCAGGATAAAAACTCCAAGGATTGTAAGGGCCAAATTCCAGATCTTTCAAATAAAGGAGAGAATGCTGCAAGCAGCAAAAAGAAAATAATTAAAATACAAAGGAAATACAATCTGACTCAGATAGAACCTATCAGCCTCAAAACCTGAAGAACTGGAATAGCATATTTTGGAGATTAAAGGACCTGGTATTATGACCCAGAATGTACTACCCTGCAAAATTCAGCACATAATGGCAGGGAAAAAGATGGATTTTCAACAAAATAGAGAACTTCCAGAATTTCCTGTCACAAAGACCAGAACTGAATAGAGAATTTAATTGCCAAATATATGACTCAAGAGTTGCATAAAAAAGATAGATGAAAAGGAGAAGAAAAAACAAAACAAAACAGATGTTGGTCAAGGGAAGATATAACACTTCTAATTCTTTAGAACTTCTCTTAGGATAATTAAAGGGTAGAATATAATTGAATATAATTGAAGAGAATGAACCTAAAGGCTATGGGTATATTAGGTCTTATCTCTCCATTGAAGAGGTCCAAGATGACATCACTATATTTGAGACAAAAACCCCTAAAGAAAAGCAGGAGTGGTAACTTTAAACTTAAGTGTCTCATTATCCTATGACCCACTTTAATTCTACTGTGCTTAGCATCTTGTCTAATAAGGGCATCATAAACTGGGGGGACCTCAGTCAGTATCTCTGTAACTTGTCTCATTTGAAAAGTTCTGAGGTGGGACCTCCAGAGCCTCTAGATACTTAGAGATATTTAAGATTCTTGCAGTTAATTTGACTTAATTTGCACTTCACTTAACATGGAGCTAAATACTGTGAGTGGGGAGGGGGGAGGGTAAAGTGGGAGAGAGAATAGCTCTTGCTTCATTTAACAAGGGATTAAGTACCTTGACCCCCCTTGGGGAAACTGAAGGGGGGTTGATGTGTGAGAGAAAATAGGCCTGGGGTAGGGGCACAAATAGTTCAAGAAATGATATGGCTTTGGAAGATACTTTGGCTCACGAAGAGGATTATGTGTACCTGAAAGATACTTGAAAACGGGGGTAAGGTAAAAAAAAAAGATTATAATTATAATTTGATAAAGGTTTCATTTTAAAATATATAGAGAATTGCATCAAATTTATAAGGTCACAAGTCATTCCCCAATTGATAAATAATCAAAGGATATGAAAAGAGTTTTCAAATGAAGAAATTAAAGCTATATATAATCATATGAAAAATGCTCCAAATAATTACTGATTAGACAAATGCAAATTAGAACAACAATGAGATGTCACTTCATATCTATCAGATTGGCCAAAATGAGAAACAGGGAAAATGACCAATGTTGGAGAGGTGGGAGGATTGGGATATTGATGCATTGCTGGTGGTGTTTTGAATGGATCCAACCTTTCTGAGAAGCAATGTGGAACTATGTCCAAAGAGCAATAAAATTCTTCATATCCTTTGACCCAGCAATTCCAATTCTAGGTCTATATATAAAAGAAATTATAAAAAAAGGGAAAAGTCCTACATGTTCCAAAATATTCATAGTACCTCTTTTTGAGTGGCAAATTGGAATTTAAGGGGATGCCCATCAATTGGGGAATGGCTAAAGAAGTTAGGTTACATGAATACTATGGAATGCTATTTTTCTTTAAGAAACCATAAATGGTTGGACTCTAGAGAACATGGAATGACTTAACAGGATCTGATGCTGAGCAAAGGGAGTAGAACCAAGAGAACAATGTACACATCAACAACAACACTGTGAGATGAACAACCTTGATGGAAGCAGTTCCTCTCAGCAGTCCAGAGAGCTAGGGTAACTATTAGACTGGTTATATCCCCATCCAGAGGAGAAAAACCAAACAAAACAAAACACCCACACACACATACACACACACATACATACACATACAAAGTCTTCAAAAACTGAGCACTTTATAAAAATTATCTCTAATGTATCTCTTTCCCTTAACCTTAATTCTTCATACTGAAAATTACTAGTCTGTAAACATGTTTGTCAAAATTTTTATGTGCAATGCTAACCTGGCTGTTCATCACTGAGGGGAGGGGGATAGGAGGGGAAGGTGGAAAGTTTTGTAACTTAAAAATATACATGTGCATATGGATGAAAATTAATTTGATTTTAAAGAAGCTGAAAAAAAATAAAATAGTATGCTTCAGCCTGTATTCAGATTCCATAGTTCATTTTCTGGATTCAGATGGTATCACAAGTCTTCTAGAATTGTCTTTGATCTTTGTATTGCTGAGAAGAGCCAAGTCCATCATAGCTGATCATCCTATAACATTACTGTTAATGTGTACAATGTTCTCCTGGTTCTGCTTGCTTCACTCAACATCAGTTTATGCAAGTCTTTCCAGGCTTTTCTGAAGTGCTCCTGTTCATAATTTCTTTCAGAACTCCATTACATTCATATACCACAATTTGTTCAATTACTCCCCAGTTGATGGGCACCTCCTCAATTTCTAATTCTTTGCCACTATAAAAAGAAATGTTATAAATCTTTTGGTATATGTAGGTCTTTTCCCCTTTTTTATGATAAATGTAGAATACAGATCCAGTTGTGGTATTGCTGGCTCAAAGGATTTGTACAGTTTTATTGTCCTTTGAGCATAGTTCCAAATTGCTTTCTGGAATAGTTGAATCAGTTAAGAATTCCAGCAAAAATACATTATATGTCTCAGTTTTCCCACATCCCTTCCAACATTGATCATTTTCTTTTTTAGTCACATTGACCAATCTGCTTGGTGTGACATGGCACCTCAGAGTTCTTTTAATTTGCATTTTTCTAATCAATAAAAATTTAGATTTTTTCCATAGGACTATAGAGAGCTTTATTTTCTTCAACTGACTGCTGCCTGTTCATATCCTTTGACCATTTATTAATTTGGGAATGACTTGTAATCTTATTAATATGAGTCAGCTCTATTTTTTTAGAAATGAGTTCTTTATCAAAAACTCTAATTGTGAAAAGTGTTTCCCAGTTTACTGCATTCCTTTTATCCAGGTTGTTTTGGTTTTATTTCTGGTTGGTTTTATTTATTTATTTTAATTAAATATATAAAAATAATCCATTTCATATTTCACAATGTTCTCTATCTCTTGTTTGATCATAAACACTTCCCCATCCATAGATCTGACAGATAAACTATTCTTTGTTGAAATAATTTGCATATGATATCAACCTTTAGGTCTAAATCCTTCACCCATTTCAACCTTATCTTAGTATAGGGTGTGAGCTATTGGTAAATGACTAGGTTCTTCCATACTATTCTCTAGTTATCTCAGCACTTTTATCAAATAGTGAGTTCTTAGACCAGAAGCTGGAGTCTTTGGGTTTATCAAGCAGTAGATTACCATAGTCATTTACTAGTGTTTGTTTTGTATCTAACCTATTCCACTGATTCACCACTTTATTTCTTAGCCAGTACCAAATAGTTTTGATGACTGCTGCTTTATAATTTTAGATTTAGTATGACTAGGCCACCTTCCTTTGTATTTTTTTCATTAATTCTCTTGATAGTCTTCACCCTTTGCTTCTCCAGATAAATTTTGTTACTATTTTTAAAAGCTTTATAAAATAATTTTTGATAGTTTGATTAGTATGACACTGAATAAGTAATTTATTTTGATAGAATTGCCATTTTTATTTTATTAACTCGACCTACCCATGAGCAGTTGACATTTTTACAATTATTTAGATCTGATTTCATTTTTGTGAAAAGTGTTTTTTTATTTATTTTCATATAATTTCTGGATTTGTCTTAGCTAGACTCTCAAGTATTTTATTCCAATTACTATTTATATTCCGATAACTTTAATATCTTTTATTTATTGCTAATGCTAACATTTCTAATACAATATTGAATAATAATAATGGTGATAATAGACATCCTGATTTCACTTCTGATCTTACTAAATGCTCCTAGTTTTTCCCCATTATATATAATTCTTGCTGATAGTTTTAAATAAGTACTGTTTTAAGGAAAACTCCATTTGTTCCTATGATTTCTGGCATTTTAAATAAGAATAGGCATCTATTCAGATAATATGATTTATATTTGTTATTGATATGGTCAATTATACTGATAAGGTTGATTATAACCTTGTATTCCTGATAAAAAAAAATTCTACCTGATCACAGTATATTATCCTAGTAATAACTTGCTGTAATCTATTTGCTAATGTTTTATTTATAAAAATTGCATCAGTATTCGTTAGGGAATTGGTCTATAATTTTCATTTTCTGTTTTAATTCTTCCAGGTTTAGGTATCAGCCTCATCTTGGCATCATAAATGAAATTTGGCAGAACTGCTTCTTAATCTATTTTTTCAAATAGTTTACATAGAATTAGAATTATTTGTTCTTTAAATGTTTGGTAGAATTACTTGTAAATCCATCTGGCCCTAGAGATTTTTCACTGAAGGCTTGTTCAGTACCAAATGGTTTTTTTTTTAGGTTATTTTTCAAGGCAATGGGGTTAAGTGACTTGCCCAAGGCCACACAGCTAGGTAATTATTAAGTGTCTGAGGCTGGATTTGAACTCAGGTACTCCTGACTCCAGGGCCGATGCTCTATCCACTGCGCCACCTAGCTGTCCCTACCAAATAGTTTTAATGATTACTACTTTATAGTGAAGTTTGAGATACAATATGGATAGATCCTTTATCCTCACTTTTCCCCCCATTAATACCCTTGAAATTCTTGACTTCCCCTTTCATAAGAATCTCATTGTTATTTTTTTTTAGCTCTACAAAATAGTCTTTTGAGAACTTTGATGGTACAACACTAATTAGTAAATGAATTTAGGAAGAATTTTTATTTTTATTATACTGGTTCTATCTAACCATGATTATTTACTGTTTTTCTAATTATTTAGATGACTTTATTCATGAATAGAGTATAGTTGTAATCATGTAATATTTGGGTGAATTTTGGCAAATGTGCCTCCAAATATTTTATAATTTCTTTAGTTATTTTGATGAGTTCTTACTTCTTACTGTCATAATGTTTGATTCAAGCAGTGCTGCTACTTGTAACCTTCTTCCCCTGTTGTTTGCTTCTTCAGGAAGATTAAATTAGAAACTAGATAACTAATATAGTTAGAATTCGGTGCAAAATAAGAAAAGATAAGCACCTCTAAGTGCATACACTTCTTGACCTCAGTTAATTTAGCAATGGTCCAGATTATGAAATGCAACAAAGCATGACAACTTTTTAAGAACACATGATTAGAAATGTGGTATGGTAGGAGAGCACTGGATTTTGAACTGGGAGATTTTTATTTGAATCCTGGCACTAGAAGTTATATTTAACATGCTGGACAAATCACCTTCTCAGGTTCTTCCTCTTATAAATTCTTCATTTTTAATTGGAAAGTCTAATGACTTTTTCTTAGTTCTCATTGTTGACCTCTCTGCAACTCTGTCTCTGTTGATCACATCCAACTCCTAGATTTATTTTCCTCTCTGAGTTTTCTTAAGTCATCTCTCTCTGGAATTTTTCTTCTGGTAATGGTTTAACCACTTCAAAGTCATTTTTGCTTTATCTTCAGCCAGGACATACTTGGTAAATGGTTGTCCCTTAATCTTATGCCCCCCCTTCTCTTTTTTTTCTGCTATACTGTTTGGTTTGTTTGTTTTTGCAAGACAATGTGGTTAAATGACTTTCCCAAGGTCACATAGCTAGCTGATTATTAAGTGTATGATGCTAGATTTGAACCCAGGTCCTCCTGACTCCAGGACCAGTGCTCCTTCCATTGCACCACCTAGCTACCACTCACTATACTCTTTGACTAGCATCTCATTAGCATTCTTAGGTTCAGTTTTCATCACCATGGTGATGGTTCTCAGTTCCATATAGCCAACTTTATATAGTCTCTCTTTAAAACTCCAATAATATCTGCAACTGTTTGTACAGAGTTATTTGCATCTTGTCTTCCTCACTAGAATCTGAGTTCCTAAGTTCCTTAAGGTTGGGAACTGTTAGGGATGGGACTCTAGAGTAGCCTGGAAAGACTTGGCATGTACTGATGCTGAGTGAAGTGAGCAGAACCAGAATATTGTACACACAAATAGGTGATGATAAGCTATGATGGATTTGTTCATTTCAGCAGAGCAATAATCAAAGACAATTCTAAAAGGTGTGACAGAAAATGCCATCCATATCCAGAGAAGGAAAATGGAGTTTAAATGCATACTAGCTTCAATTTTTAAAAGTTGTCTTAGGTATTATTTTTTTCTATTTAATGTTTTTGTCTCAATTTAATTTTCCTTCCACAAAATGATTAATATGTATTTTTGTTAGCATGGTTATATAGTTAGAGCCTATATTAGACTGCTTTCTCTTGGGGTAGGGAGAAAGGGAGAAAAATGTAAAACTCAAAACCTAGCAAAAAAATGATTGTATCACTGCATGTAATTGGAAAAACAAACAAACAAATGAATAAATAAATAAATAAAATATTTCCTGAAAAAAAATGGGAACTGTTTTTGCCTTTTTTTGGTATTCCCAATTCTTAGCATAATGTCTGTCATATTGACTGATAATGACTGATTATAGGTATTTTAAATTCAACATACTGAACTCATTACATTTCTCCTAAATTTCCTCTCTTCCCACTTTATTACTGTTGGGAACATCACTGTCCTCCCAGTCACTTGGATTTACAATCTCATTGTCCTCTGTGACTCAGCTTATTCACCCCAAATATCTAATTCTTTGCTAGATCTTGGCTTTTCTAATTTCACGATATCTATAATATATATCTCCTTCTCTCAGCTAACAAAGCCAGTACCCCAATCATGAATCAGTAGTAATCAACTCTCACCTGGACTATTGCAATGGCTTTTTGTTGTTGTTGTTTTTGCAAGGCAATGGGGTTAAGTGGCTTGCCCAATGCCACACAGCTAGGCAATTATTAAGTGTCTGAGGTCGGATTTGAACTCAGGGGCCAGTGCTTTATCCACTGCACCACCTAGCTTCCCCTACAATGACTTTTTAATTGGCCTTTCTGCTTCAAATCTCTCCGCAATCCAGTGCATCCTTCACACAATTGTCAAGGTGATTTTCCAAAAATTTGGGATTAAATAGCATGAATAAAATCTTAAAAGTGGTTTAAGTCATTCTTCTACTCAATAAACAGTAATTCCCTTTTATTTTTAGTATCATCAAATATAAAATCCTATGTTTGTCGTTCAAAGTACTTCACAACTTGACCCTTTCTACATTTCCAGTCTTCTTACACTTTACTATTTTTCAGATACTTTATTATCCAGCAACATTGATTGTACTTTCTGTGTTTCTCCCTCTTCTTTCTCTGTACATTTTTACTCCATATAGGGAATGATCATATTCCTCACTCCTGCTTCTAAGCTTCCCTGGCCTCCTTCAAGACATATCAAATCTCTCCTTCTACAGGAGGCCCCACCTTGTAATTCCCCCAGTCATCCAAGCTATTCCCAATAACAGGGCTTTTAAATCTCTTTTTACATGTCACAGATCCCCTTGGCATTCTGGTAACTAATATTTATTCATAATTGAAGGAAATACTAACTTTTGATGAGAAGTTAGTGAAAAGAAAGATGTAAATTATGGGGACCTTGTGGATTCCTGTTCTATAACTTTCCTCCTTTCTATTCTATTAAATATTTATTCTTATATTATCTTCCTCACTGATATGTAAACTCCTTGAGGGAAAGGAACTTTTTGTGAATTTTTGCCTTTTTTTTTGAATCCCCACTGATTATCATAACTCCTGTCATATGTTAAATAATGTTGATTGATTGATTATAAAATGAGAAGTGTGAATTAGTTAATCTATCTTTAATGTCCCTTATAGTTCTAAATATTAGAATATACTAAGTCACTAATGAACATGCAATTTCAATTTTCAGGATTCATTAACCAAGAGTTTATTAACTAAATGTCAATTCTAATGTAAATGTGTACACCATACTCGTGCCCCTAGATACTCATTTATTCATATATTCACACATTTGAGGGAATATCAACAAAAGGAGTCATTTTTTTCATTGAAGTATTACAGATTATGGGACAGAAAGAGGAAATAGATAAGGAATTCAGGAAGCAGATCATAAAATCAGTAGTTATGGGAAACTTTAATTATCTAGACATCTGCTGGAGCTCTCCCAAAGTCAAAAGCAGTGACATCCTGAATTGTTTTAATGATAATTTAATCTTTCAAAAGGTAGAGGTAGCAATAAGGGGGAATTTTTTTTTCTAGATCTTATTCTGAATAACAGGGCAGACCTGATCAATAAGAGTAGAAATGATGGAGTTTCTTTTTTCCTTTTATATGTTATTTTATTTTTTATAATTAATGTGAAAATAATATTTAATATTCATTTATACATAAAATTTTGAATTCCTTCCCTCCTCTTACCCCTCCCAAAGATAGTAAGTAATTTGATTTAGGTGTCATATATATATATATATATACATATATGCAGTCATATGAAATGTATTTCTATATTAGTCATGTTGTAAAAGAAGAAATTGGAAAAAAAGGAAAAAACCATTTGCACAAAAATAAAGTTAAAATTGTATGTTTTTCTATATATTCAGTCTCTACCAGTTCTTTCTTTGGATGTGGCTAGCATTTTCTATCATGAGTCTTTTGATGTTGTATTGGATCATTGTAATTCTGAGAAGAGAGAAGTCATTCATAGCTGATTACCATATAATGTTGCTATTACTGTGCACAGTGTTTTCCTGGTTCTGCTCACTTCACTCTGCATCAGTGAATTTAAGTCATTACAGGTTTTTCTGAGATCCACACAGTTTTCATTTCTTATAGCACAATAGTATTTCATTACATTCATATTTCACAACTTGTTTAACTATTCTCCAATTTGATGGGTATCTCCTCACTTTCCAGTTCTTTGCCACCACAAAAATTGCTGCTATGAATGTTTTTGTACATATCTTTTCCTTTTTTATTAAATGGTGGAATTTCTGATAGAGAAGGAGAGATCATAATCTGACAGAATCAAATATAAAATTCTATTTGACTTTAAAAGCTGTTCACAATCTGGTTTCTTTCTTACTCTACTAATAATCTTCCATCTCTAAACTTCATGTATTTTCTTTGACTATTCTCCATGCCTGGAATTCGTTCCCCTCCCTAACTCTGTCTCTTGACTTACTTTAGAATTAGATTTTTAACCCATCTTTTTTTCAGGAACACTTTTCTAGTCCTCTTCAACTGCTAGTAGCTTTCCTCTGAGAATTATAGTGTGGGTGTATATATACATACATATGGATAGATAGATAGAGATAGACATCTATATCTCTCTATATGCACATTATATTTCTATTTAGACATACCTATATAAGCATATAATATCAATATAAAATAATTTCATATGTGTGAGTTTGCATATGCATATATAGTAATATACATTTTTTCCTTGTTTCCCATTAGAATGTGAGTTCTCCAAGAACATGATATCTTTGTGTACCCAATGCTTAGCTCAGAGCCTAACAGTTAATATATTCTTTACATATTGACTGAAAACCTGTGTAAGGGTTAATTGGGGCTGGAGTAGCCTGAGAGGGGAAGCTATATTAGGAAATCTCATTCTTCTTTGATGTGATGATGTATTAATCTTAAAATTACTATCTTCAGTTATGATGCTTTGTTCTCAGGCTAGGCAGAAGCACATCCCCATCAGGTCAGTGGTCCTCCTCTTGTCTCCATCAGTTTAGTGGTCCTCCTCTTGTCCCCATAGATTAGTGGTTTTCCTCTTCTTTATGCTTCTGTGTTAAGGTTTGAAAATTCCCTACCCAATAAGTTACTGTTTTCCCATTAGCCTTAATTTAATGTGCAAATTGACTTATTGAAAAATAAATGGTCTCTCTGAATCATGGAGAAAGCAATATCCTGACACTCAGACAGTGTTTACCTATCCAAAGTAATATTAAAAGGGTTCCATGTGCCCTTCAGCATGTTGCATCTTAATCACCTTGCCTCCCTAAACCCAGCTCCTCTTCCAGGTTCTGGGCCATCTTGTGGAGAGGTGAGCCAGTCAGATGAAGGATTTTAAAGAATTTAGGTACATTCAATTTAGGTGATACATTCAAACAAATAAACAATCTTGCAATAAAGGTCAAATATTTGTTGAATGAAACAATGAGAAAAAATAAATCTATTTTTAATATAACTGGCTACCACAGTTAGTAAGAATGTGGGGTTAGTAAAGTCAAAGACATGATTTGCAAACCAGATAGTATTTCTCTGATAACCACAAAATACAACTGTAACCATTCATCTTGAATATATATATATGTATATCTATCTATCTATCTATCTATCTATCTATCTATCTATCTATCTATATACTCTTGGTTTAAAGAGGCTAAACAAGCAAGATTATCATAATCCCATCAAATCATTGGAAAAACAAATTCTTTACATTTCCCATTGTTATCTTTCTGATCAACATCATCCCACATGGAAAGATGATTATTTTATTACTTGTAAAAATTTAATAGTAATATGAAAATTTTCTTCATATTTATATATCTATATATCTATATCTATATCTATATCTATATCTATATCTATATCTATATCTATATCTATATCTATATCTATATCTATATCTATAAATTAATCACTTTAGGCTGCCTAAATTCATTTTCATTATTGTAATTCTTTTGCAAAATTACATGAAATACTAACTTTTGGTGTCAAAAAAGATAGCTTATATTCAGTACCTTAATTTAGTTTCTCCAATTGAAAACTGGAGTTAATTTTCTAGGTAAGAAAACCAAGATCCAAATGAATAAAATAGTTTGCCCAAAGTCATAAGTAGTAGAATTGGGATTCAAATCTATATTCTCTGACTTTAAATCTAGAACTTTTTCTATTATATCCTCTTAGATGGATCTAGAAAAAGAACCTCATTCTTGAGCGTAATATCTATATTTTTCAGGGTTGCAAAGGGCCAATCACTTATGATGAAGATTATCCTTTGCTAGGGAAAGTGAAAATTAGATAGATGAGTAGAATTTAGACAATTAATGGAGGCACTTAAGATGGGAACATAGTAAGAAAAAGTGAAAACGGAGAGCCATTCAAGACTGGGGTGATAGTAAAGAGACCAGTCATATTGGAGAGGAAGTATGGAACTATTAGACTGATATGAGAATAAGAATAAAACAACAAAAAAAAAGCCTTGTGAATACTTTTTCCTCTAGTTATCCAACAGTGTGTGTGTGTGTGTGTGTGTGTGTGTGTGTGTGTGTGTGTGTGTGTGTGTGTGTATGTTATGTGAGGGACCAGATACATGACTTGAATTTAGGCAAGTAGGTGATACAGTACTTAAAACTAAACCTGAAGTTAGGAAGACCTGAGTTCAAATGTGACCTCAGACACTTACAAGCTGTGTGACCCTGGGGAAATCACATAACCTCTGTTTGCCTTATTTTTCTCAACTTTAAAATGGGGATTATAGCAACATTTACCTCATGGGGTTGCTGTGAGGCTCAGGTGAAATATTTGTAAAGAACTTAATACAGAACGTTGCTCGTTGTCTGTGCTTATTCCTTTCCTTCTTCCACTTGAACACTTTTTCTTTACTATGTCTATAGAATTATTTAGCCCAGCAGTTGAGGCTAGTGAAGTGTGAAATTTGAGAGAACATAAACTTTTGGATGTACCCAAAATAAATTGTTAAAGTAGATGAAAGAAATAAACGAAGTGTTATGAGTGACAGCTCCTGGGATGGGGGAATCAATTTTGTCTGGAGGTAAATGATTAAAACAATGGGAATGGAATTTTTGACTATATATTGTCATGCATTTGTATCATTCTCAGTTCCTAGGAATGTGTTTGAAGCTCAGTAAGACATTTGGGCAAGAGATTTATTACCACTGATATTTCTGGTTTTGTTTTTTTCCTAAGGTATAAAAGCACTGATATGCCATTTATACCAGTTATCCTTTCAATGTTTTTTGGATTGTTTTCTAAGTTTCCTAAGTTTCTTGATTCTTGTTCCACAAGTAACTTCAATCAAAGAAAATAATATTTTTCTTCTTTGTATGTAGAATAAAAATAAGCAAATTTGAAATTTTTAGTAAAGTATCAGAAATGCCAAATGAAGTATATGGAAGCTATAATTATCTCTGTTGCAGATGAGGTAACTGAGGCAGACAGAAATCAAATGACTTGACCAGGCTCATCCAAGCTAATGTGTCCAAATCTAAATTTGAACTCAGATCTTTCTGACTCTAGGTCCAGCATTCTATTCATCAAACCACCTACCAACTATTAACATTTATATGCTTTTAAGGTTTGTAAAGTGCTGTGAGGTACTTTACATCATCTGTGAAAGATGTGGAAACTAAAGGTGGTAGAGGTTGAGTGACTTGCTCAGGATCACATAGCACTACTGGACAGTTTAGGGCTTGGGTGAGATTTCGAGCAGGAGATTGACCAGGTAGAGAATGGAGGGGGTGAAACAGGTTGGGGTAGAGACCTAGAGTAGAGGATAAATGTTTTATTGGGTAGCTTCAAAATTCCACCCAAGGTAGGTGAAATCTTCAAATTCAGATCTTTTTGACTCCCAGTCTAGCACTTTCTCTGTTTCCCCTCGGGTCTTCCTATCTTCAAGGTCATCTCTCTACTGACTACATTATGCTGCTATTCTACTTAGTTTTGTTGTATTTATCTTACACATATTGTAGTATTCAAATCCTTGATTTATCAGTCTTGGCCTTACTTCATAGAAGGTCTAAGGCTAAAAATATGGAGAACATTAGAAGGTCTACATATTGAGAAAGAATACCCCAAACAAGAGAGCCTCAAACCTTGGCTTACCACAGAAAGTTAAACATCTCTCTAAAGAACAAAAGGGAGCTTCTTGATTTCTATTCTCTGCACTTTGCCCAACAACTGAAGCTTGTAATTTTCTTGCTTGTGATGGTGAAAGAGGTTGGAGATATTTTAAATCTAAAATGAAAGAAATGTTCCCATACCACAGCTGACAAGAAGATCGATGAGCTTAGTTGTTGCTATTCACCTGGGCAGTTCATTTTAATTAACTCTTATCTGAAAAAAGTTTTCATTCCCAGAGTCCCTCAGCCTTGCTTCTTCCCCTTCCCTATGGTCTCTGTTTTTCAGTCCTGCCCTATAATCTTCCTAAGCCCAACTGCATATCCAATAGAGCTTTCATAAGCCTCCTTGTGGATCATTTCATCATATTAAAGAGGGATGTTTGTTCCAGAATGGGTTAAGACCCACCTTCAGTATGTGCCTCCTTCATGATGGGAGGCTGTAGGGAGCAAAGTTTCATCTAGGTGGCTTATAAGGGAAGAGTAGGAAAAGTAAGTGAATTAACATGAAGGGCTTACTATATGACTTTGATTCTCAGACATTCTGTGAAGTGGGTTCTATTATTATATCCATTTTACAACTGAGGAAACTTAGTCCAACATATTAAGTAACTTGTCCAAGGTCATTGAGTTTAAGTCAAATATGACTAAGGTCAGATTTGAATTCAGGTCTTCCCAACTCCAGGCCCATTGCTCTGTCCACTGCCTTATCAGTTGCCTCTAAGATCTTATGATATATAAGATCATTTCTGGTTCTATAGAAGAATCATCAGGCCCTGTAACTTTGGATCTAGGAGGGAATTCAGGTCCATCCTTTACAATTCCATATCTAAAGCCTAAATTCTCTTATTATCATCATCCCTGATACCTGGTCATCTTGGTGATGAGGACAGCATGATGACTCACTTAGAAATCATCTTTCTTTCTCTGGCTTCCTATAGCTAGTTAAGTCATTGCGATATTATTTTAATGCTTAAAATTATATGACTCATGAGATATTTCATATGTTGATTTTCTTTTACCAGGAAATGTGAATCAGTGAATCTCAAGAATTGGAAGGGACCTGGAAGATTATCTAGTCCAATCCTCTGTCAGATGCATGAATTAATTTAGACTTCAAATGAGTCCCTTTCTTTCTTTGAGTATTTCAAGTGAAATATGAGGAGGCATTAATCCTAAGGTGGATTTGGTTGAATAAAGGTTCATTGGTAAAACATAATTCATTGCAATCCTTAAAGTCTTCCTTTAGGGGTGCTAAATGGTGCAGTGGATAGAGTGCAAACTCTGTAGATGGTAGGACCTGAGTTCAAATGTGACCTCAGATACTTGATCCTTACTGTTTACTTTGGACGAGTCACTTAACTGTTTTACCTTGCAAAAATACCCAAAACATAGCTCCCCCCAAACTCTCCCTTTTAAGTTCAAGTTGTCCTCACTATTAAACAACTTAACAGAACAATTTAAACAAGTTCACAATTTTCCATAGACAATAGTATTGAGAAAATGAAAAATCAAGAGATTTCAGTGCTCATATATAAATTCTTTAAAATTTCACTTAATCTTTGTTCTTTTTCCCATGAAAATTTACAGTTATGGCCATTTGGCCCTACAGTATAAGACTTGCTCCCCCCCCCCCCAAGTTAATTCAATTGTAAAAGACATTTTAAACGAGGAAAACGGTAGCTGAGATTTAGTTGTTGCTTGGTAGGCCTCAAGGCAAGACATAAAAGAACAAACAGCTTAATTTGGCTGATAAAATGATGGTCATGGACAAAACCCCAAAGAATTATCCAAAGAAACATTAAAACAAGGAGGACAGTGGAACTTTTTTTCTTTTTAGGTTTTTGCAAGGCAGTGGGGTTAAGTCGCTTGCCCAAGGTCACACAGCTAGGTGATTATTCAGCATCTGAGGCCAGATTTGAACTCAGGTACTCCTGACTCCAGAGACGGTGCCACCTAGCCGCTCCTGATAGAGGAACTTTTAGTAGTCAATTATAGGACCATGGCAGTTGTGGGGAGGGCATCCTTACCTAACCATTATTAATAGATAAGTATGGTAACATTTACATAGAGAGTTATGGTCACAAAGCTCATTTATGGGTTATTACCTCATTTCATCTTCAAAGCAAATTTAGGAGCTGGATTAGTGTATTGTTTAATCCCATTTGGTGATTATTGAGGAAAAGGGATTTCAATTTCAAGTCATCTATTTATGGTGGAATCAATGGTGGATCAATGGAACCCAAGCTTTAAGTATTACAAATTTGATCCTCTTTTAACTCTTTTAAAGCTGTGGTTTAGGAACAACTGTTCCACTGACAACACTGAGTAACAAATCTTTGAGCAGTTAATTTGCTATTTCTGGTGGTCATTTATTGCATAGTAATTTAGGATTTTCATATCATAATTTACATAAACTCATCCAGCAAAGTATTAGCTTAAAAGTTTCTTTTCCAATTCCTGTTGCCTAAGTTTGATAGCTTTCCATTTAAAGGAAAGTGCCCAGGTAGATCATTGTTACGTTACATCATTTCTCTCTGGGTTAAGGTTCCTGACCCTTCTGACTTTTTTTTTCCACCATGTTTTTCTCCCTGCTCCCCCGAATCCCTTTTGATTTCCTTTTACTGTTGTCTTCGCTTGTTAGAATATAAATTTCTTGAAGCAGGACTCTCTAAAAAAAAAACCCACCAAGCTTGTATTTGTATGCACAATGTCTGACTTATAGGAAATGCTTCACAAATTTAGGACTTGACTAACCTGTTTTTGAATTTTGTAGAGTGGAATCTATTTTTGTAGCTAATGATTTGAGAATGATTGATGATGAATATGATACCATGCCCAAACCTATTTAACATTTAATTTGAATATACTTTTAGCATCTTTATTATCATCTTTCAGTCTCTCATTTCTTAGGTTAATTAATGGGTTTTTTATATTGCTCACATATAATTTTCATTACTTGACCTCCTATATATACATTTTGAGTCAAGCACTATTTTTTCCTTCTCTCTACCCTTCTTTTCCTTCTCCTACCTTTTTCCTTGTTTTGAAACTTCCCTGACTTATAGCGGAAGTTCCTTTGTAATTTCATAAATATATTATTCTTTTATTTATTAATTTATTTTACTTATTTATTTATTCTGAGTAGATAGAGTACTGGCCCTGGAGTTAGGAGGAACTGAGTACAAATCCAACTTCAGACACTTGATACAAATTGTGTGACACTGGGTAAGTCACTTAACCTCATTGCCTCACAAAGAAATCCTCCCCCTTCCCCCCAAACCCCAAACATTTATTGTGCTCCTATTGTGTATAAAGTGTTGTGCTAAATATTAAGGGATATAAAAAGCTGATCGAGATTCAGTCCATATCCTCAAAGAACTGGTTGATAATATAAAATAGTAAATCAAATAGTGTCAAATTTCAAATATGATGATAAAAACAACTTACATTTATCCAGTTAATAAGAGAGCACTTTATGTACATTGCCTCATTTGTACTCACAAACCCCCTATGAGTTAGATACCCTTTTTTTGTATTCAGAATTAAAATAATTCAGCTATCCAAGCTCTCCCTCTAAATTCTTACCACCTATATGCTTTATGAAATCTATAACCTTCTTCCTCTAAAGTTCCTTTCATCATTAGAACTGGTGCCTTATGATTAAACCCCAGGAATTTCCCACTACTTACAGTCATCAAATTATTAAGTTGTCTAGGGACAGAATCATAGAGACAATATATGTCAAAGGCAAAATTTGAATTCAGGTCTTCCTGACTGATCAGCTATTATCTAATATACTACTATACTGTGTAGCTTCTCTTTAATCTGAATAAGATCTAGAATTTAAAAAAAAATTTAAATTTAAAAAAGACCTAGAATTAAAAAAAAAACACTTTAAAACATTTCTTTGGGAATAATTTTTGTTTCTGTAAGTCAATAGTTATGGATCTTCCTGCATATTATTATATGCTTCCTGCTATATATTGTAGAAGACACAAAAGAATTTAGAATCTAGTTATTTGATAAAATGTACACACAAAAGAAGCAAGGAATCCAATCATCCAGGGAGTGAACTAACTACCAATTCATATCATTTTGAACTCAAATACTGGAAGAATTCAGAAAGGGAAGAGATCGACTGCAGCAGAAATCATCTCAGACAATATTTCCAAAAGGGGGATAAGGTGGCCTGGGAAATAAGTTAGGTCTTGAAGAGTGAATAGGTTGGAACACTTGTTTTCATAAAAGGAATATATTTTTTTCCATACTGAGACAGTTGAGTTAAAAAATCAGAGTATCATATGGATTATAGTAGAATTGCAAATCATAGATTTAAAACTTGATGGAAACTTAGAGGCCATTGAATCCAACCTCCTCCTTTTACAGATGAGGAAACTGAGGCTTATAGAGAGATTAAGTGACTTTCTCATGATCAAATAGCTAGGATGCATCTGAGGTTGGATATGAACTCCAGTCTCCCTAATTTCAGGTCCAGTATACTATTCACTATGCCACAATCCCTTCTTAGTTTTATGATTCTCAGATTTTAAATTGGGAGGGGGAAAGTTGGATTGGGAAGGACAGAAGAGAAATAGAGTGCTCAGGATTCTACTTTGGTTCAAGCTGCCTCTACCTGGAATTCTTTCGTACTCATCTCTTCTCACTTCTCTCATAGATCAATGCTCTCTCACTCTTCCATTTTTGCTTCTTTGCTTTGATCATTAGTCTTTCCTTATAGCTGACTAGGCTCAGAAGGTATAAATTAAAGTTTTCACTAGTCTGGGTACTACTTGGCTCCTTTTCTTCTGAGAAACTGCATTGTCTTGGTTCCCTTATCAAGTGCTCTTCTAGCTCCCTGCTCCCTTGTCAATCAATAATTTATTAAGTTCCTATTATGTGCCAGACACTGTTACAGCTACTGAGAATTCAGCTTACCTTTTATTGAAGGAGAGTGCAAATTCATTAAAAAAGATACACAAATAAATAAATAAATAGAAGGTAGTTAGGGAGGGAGGACACTAGCAGGAGGTTGGAAATTGAGGTTTACTGATCCTGGAGAAGTCTCAAGAGGAAAGTGCAGTTATATGGTGCCTACTGAATGGGTGGCCTGGCATCAGGAGGATTCATCTTTCAGTGTTCAAATATGAATTCAGACATTTACAAGCTGTTTGATTACACTGCCCAAATTCTTTAACTCTGTTTGCCTCAGTTTCTTTATCTTTAAAATGAAACAGTAAAGGAAATGACAAAGCATTACAGTACCTTTGCCAAAAAAACCCAAAAAAAACAAAACCCAAACAAACCCAGAGGCGATTATGAAGAACTGAACATGATTGAAAATGACTGAACAACAACATATGAAAAAAGGATTCAAAAACTTATTTCATTTAATCCCAAAGAATAGAAGCAGTAACAGTGGGTTGGAACCGATAAGAGGCAATCTTAGGTTCCATGTTAAGAAACAGTTCTTAATAATTACAGCTGTCTAAGAGTGAAATGGGCTGCCTCCAGAAGTGGTGATTCCCCCTTTCCTTGAAGTTCTTATACAAGATTGTGTGTATACATATATAAATTATATATATATGTATATGTATGTATGTATGTAAAACAACATAGTAATTTTGTCTGATGCAAAAAATATAAAAAATAATGTGATGACTGATTGGATTCTTTTTAAGATGTAAGTTGGGGCTAGATAGCTTTGATTTCAAACTCTGTGATTCTGTTACTCCAAAATCTTTATTTCCAGATAATATTTCTCTCCTAAATTCCAGAACCTTAACTACAAATTCCTTAACTACTACTACTTACAGGATATTTGCACTTGGCTGTCCCAATAATACATCTTACTCATGATCTTTGAAACTCAACTTTAACTCCAAACTGATCTGTGCTTCTGATTTTCTTTTTTTTTTAAATTTATTTATTTATTCATTTTAAATTTACATTTTATTTGTTTACACATTATTAAAAGTCTTGTTGTAATAGTAAACATAATCCTGCCTCCCCCCCAAAAAAATTAAAATCCTCATGAGAATAAAAGTGAAAGAAAGAGAAAAAAATGTGCTTCAGTCTGTGTTCAGATACTATCAGCTCTGTCTCTGGGGTGGAACACATTCTTTATCATAAATCTACTAGAAAAGTTACTTCCATATTTTTTCCCACAGTTGCAACTGTAATTCCCTCAGTCCATTCCTCCCTACTCTCATTTATGTTATTTTCTCTCTCCTTTCACTCTGTCCTTCTTCAAGAGTGTGCTTTGGGGCAACTGAGTAATGTAGCAGACAGAGCACTGGCCCTGGAGCCGGGAGGCCCCAAGCCCATATCCCACCCCAGACACACAGCAACCATACTGCAGTGTGGTCCCAGGTAGGCCACCAACCCCAACATCTTGCAAAAACAAAAATGTGTGTTGTATCTGACTATGCTCTCCCACAATAAACCCTCTTCTCTATCACCCAGCACTCCTGCTCCCTTCCCCTATACCCTTATTTCATTGAATGCCCATCTTTTTCCCTGGAAGAGGATTCAGTTTTGCTGGGTAGTTGATTCTTGGTTGTTTTCCAAGCTCTTTTGCCTTCCAGAATATTATATTCTAAACCCTATGAGACCTTAATGTAGATGCTGCTGAGTCCTGTGTAATCCTGATAGTAGCTCCATGATATTTGAATTGTTTGTTTCTAGTTACTTGTAATTTCTTTTTGACTTGGAAGTTCTAGATTATAATACTCCTGGCGGGGTTATTTTTTTCGATCTCTTTCAGGAGGAGATTGGTGTATTCTTTCAATTTCTATTTTGTCCTCTGTTTCTAGGATATCAGGGCAATTTTCCTGTAGAAATTCTTTAAAAATGAAGTAAAGATTCTTTTCCTGATCATGATCTTCAGGCAATTTCAGACAATTTTAAAATTGTCTCTTCTGGATCTGTTCTCCCCATCAGTTGTTTTTCTAATGAGATAGTTCACGTTTTCTTCTAGTTTTTCATTATTTTGGTAATATTTTATTGTATTATTTTATTATTTCTGGATTCCTCACAAAGTCATTAGCTTCCCTTAGCTCCATTTTACATTTGAAGGAGTTGTTTTCTACAGAGAGCTTTCTTATCTCCTTTTTCATCTGGCTAATTCTGCTTTTTACGGTATTCTTCTTCATTAACTTTTTGGACTGCTTTTTCCATTTGACTGGTTTTTAACATGTTGTTTTCTTCAGCATTTTTTGAATCTTCTTGTCTAAGCTGCTGACTTGGTTTTCATGATTTATCTACATTGCTTTCATTTCTTTTCCCAATTTTTCCTCTACCTCTCTTACTTGATTTTCAAAAGCTTTTTTTGAGTTCTTCCATAGCCTGAGACCAATTCCTATTTTTCTTGGAGGTTTTGGATACAGAAGCTTGGACTTTGTTATCATCTGAGTGTGTCTTTTGATCCTCTATGGGACCAAAAGTAATTATCTATGTTCAAGTTCCTTCTGTTTACTCATTTCCCTAGCTTGAGGTGCTTCCCAAGCTTTTGAATTGTTATTGGAACACCCCTGCAAAGACCTCAGTTCCTTCAATGTCTTATGAGAATTTCTGACTGCTCTCTTGCCTGAGTTCTGGTCTGTGGATGACATAAGCACTCCCCTCTGCCTTGGAATTGTGAGGAGGGTTCCTCCTCTATGCCAATAAGGGACGTCAGACTGCTACCAGGATCTGATTGTGGACAAAGCACTAGAGTCCTGTCCCAGGGACAGAGGAGAAATCTCGACTGCCCCTCCCCTTGCCTTCTTATGGACTGAGCTCTCTGGGAGCAGCTGCCTCAAGTCTCCTTGCTGATCCACAGGCCTGCTTCTGTTTCCAGATCAGGACTGTGCCGAGGGTCTGACTATGTTGAGGGCGACATTGGCCTGGGCTCTGCCCTCACTCTGACAGAGGTTTTTCTGCTGATTTTCCAAGTTGTGTTTGGTTATCCCTGGGTTGGCAGGTCAGGAAACTTCTGATGTCACAAGCTGGTGCTCCTGGGGACCCAGGTGCCCTGTGGGCTGTTCCTGGAAGACTGAAGCTCCTTCTTTCAGGTGCAGTGATCCTGGTTGAGTTGATGCCCCCTCCAATCCCATGGAACAGAGCCTTTCCATGCTCTTCCATGTTACCTTGGGCTGGAGAATTGATTCACTGGATCTTTCTGTGGGTTCTGTCTCTTGAAAGTTTAGTTAGAGTCATAATTTTAAGGTTTTTGGAATGTTTTGAAAGAGTTTCTGGAAAATCCTGTCTTCACACCACCATCTTGGCTCTGCCTGTGCTTCTGATTTCATTGTCTATCTGTGAATCCATAATTCATCTGGTCTTCTGTGTTTGAGATCTTGGTGTTGTACTGCCTTCTCTTGAAACTTTCATTGAGGCAGCTAGGTGGAACAATAAATAGAATACTGGGCCTGAAGTCAGGAAGACCTGAGTGATGGCAAATCTGGCCTCAAACTAGCAGTGTGACCATTTAACCTCTATTTGCCTCAGTTTCCTCAACTATAAAATGGAAGAAATAATAGCATCTACCTGCCAAAGTTGTAAGGATCAAATGAGATAACATTTGTAAAAAAGTGCTTAGCACAGTATCTGGCAAAAGAGAAATACTTTTTCCTTTTTTTCCCCCCTCACTTTTCATGTTCAGCTGTATCTCCTTATTTCTCATAACTACCTCTTTTTCTCTGTTTACACTGAAAACATTCTAATACAGATTTTTAATGGCATCCTTCTGAATTATTGCTTCTCAAAGTTTCTCCTTGATTTTATCTCCTTTTCTCACTTCAAACCATCCCTGACTTCCCAGATAAA
The DNA here is from genome assembly GCF_037893015.1 of Macrotis lagotis. Lineage (NCBI taxonomy): Eukaryota > Metazoa > Chordata > Mammalia > Peramelemorphia > Peramelidae > Macrotis > Macrotis lagotis. The sequence goes on along the minus strand of NC_133658.1, from coordinate 814,898,993 downwards.
GCTTCAACTTAAATTCGACATTGTTTGTTCTATTCTAAATGATGTCATCCATAATGGTTCTATCCCCCACGCGGCTCAGCCTCTATTCTCCCTCAGCTCTCTTCCCATGAGGCTGGTGTTGGGGTTTGCTGCCCAGATGCCCATTGATTTGAGGGCATGTTTAATATTTAATTTACAGATCAGCCATGCTCATTTTCTCTCCTCTCCTAATTTCATACTTGACTCTACAGACTTCATATTGCAATAAGCTTCTTGCCCTGGAAGTATCTCTGCCCCTGCATTCCCCTCCTTTTATTAATTAATTCCTTTTGCAACCTTCACTTTCAATGAAGAGCCCAAGATAACCATGTTCATTCCTTCACTACTGTTTTAACTCCTCTCCTGTCTCTGAACTTTTTCTATAATCCTCTTTTCATCTTCCTCACATTTTTTTCACCATTTTTCAGTTTTAGTTTATGTATTGTCTTCCTCGAAGGCGAGGACTTTCTTTTTTGCTTATATTTGCATTACAGTATTTACCACAGATTGTGGAACATAGTAACATTTAATAAATTCTTGGTATTGTTATCTTTGTTGTTGTTGTTGTTGCTGTCTCAGAAACTAAAATTATCTGCAATAGACCTGATCATGCCAATCTTCTTATTTTTCTGTGGCTTCTTATGCCTATTGTGTAAAACCCAAACTGTTGCCTAAATATTCTGTTTCATCCTTCTCAACTAACAGAGTTCATTTTCATTTTTGAAGGCAAAATTCAAATGACATCTCTATGAGGTTTTCCTGTATCCCCTAGCCAGCATCCCTGGCTAGAACTTTTTCCTCTCATACCTTATATGGCATATTATTTAGTTATTAAAGCTATTTTATATTCATATTTACATATTGCAGTCATATTTACATTACATACATATTTACACATTACAGTCATATAAGGAAAACTCTCTGTTTTTACAAAGGATAATGCAGGCTTCTTGCCCAGTAACCAGAAATTCAATAGTTACTAGAATAGTATTTAATTAAGTTAACCATTTTGATTCTTATCTCTGAAGGTCAGTGCTGATTGTCAGCTTGAGCCTACATTCTTTGCTTTTAAATTTTTCTATTTTTCTATTCTAAGCTATCTTTCTGCAGTTCAAGCTATGGGCAAAGATCCACCATCAGGGTATTGAATTTTATCATTAAATTTTTTTCTTATAAATTTTTTTTTGTGAGTTCTACTAGACTACAGACTTCTGAGAAGGCAGGAACCATGCTTGGTCTAAACTTTATATTTTCGCCATAGCCTAGCATGGTGCATTCTCTATACATACTTAATAAATGTTCATTGGTTTATTGAATTTAACTGAGTTAAAAAGAGTCAGTTATGGTTGGAAATCTACTGCCTCTTTACTTCCCTTCTGTATAGAAGGACAATGGGATCAATGAGAATAATTTATCATGAAGCAGATTTCCATGCATTCTTAGCACATGGTAGGAGATTAATAAAAGCCTCTTCACTTAGCTTGACTATATAAAAGAATTCTGCGTTTAAAAGAAGATGTTTTCTAGAAGGAGGTAATATGTGACCTATTATTGAATGACTTTTAGTAGAGAATAATTGACCATTTGTCAGGGAAACTGGAAAAGCATTGTGAGCTTTCTGGGAAGTGTTGACCTGGATGATCTTGAAGGTTCCTTTCAGTTTTGAGATGTATAATATTATGATATCAGTAGGAATAAAGTGATAATTTTATCTAGTTTCCCATTAATGTGAATAATGATTCCCTTGAAGTGGTCACAGTTTTCAAATCTGCACTGTTTGAAGTTAAAATTATTTAAAATATGGTCATTGGTTCCAGCCACTGGGAATATTCAGTGCAAATTCTAATAATTTGGATTTTCTTTAAAGGGTTGATTATTCACACTAATCAGAGGCTAACTGTATATAAGTCACATTGAACCTGTGATGACAAATAAAATAAGCAGATATTGTAGATAGTGAAGAGTGAAACAGCTGTCCCATGGAAGTCTATTAGGTGCAAATGGGCCACCTGTGGTCCTCCAACTAAGGTATCAGGGAACATGCTTCCAGGACTGTCATTAGCACCTGCTGTAAGTAGGGGAACATATGGACAATGAAATCCTTTGCGGAGTCTTCCAACCATCTTTTAGCCTCTTTGGGGAACCTTGATAGACAGTTGAAAAGTGGTGAGAGGGTGTCTGGGAATTGGGGTCAGATGGACAATAAGGTGGCACAGTGAAGTCAGTACCAATATTTTGGTATCTGTGATACTTGGAAATAATGGTTGGAATTCCAGAGGAATGATGGTGAAGAATAAAATTTGATTTTCTGTATATAAAAGAGAAAGTCAGATATGACCTGGTTTTGTGAGTATTACTTGCTTTTTCTGTTTCAAAACAGAATAAACTTACTCTAAAACAGGAGGCAAATTTTGCTGGAGAATGATGCATTTCCTAACAATTCTAGTTATCCATCTTTGGAATTATCTACCATGTAAGGTGACTGGTAGTTTATGGGTAAGTGGGCTAGACTTATATTCAGGGAGACTTGCATTGAAATCGAACCTCAAATAATAGCTGTGGGACCTGAGAAAATCACTTATCTGTTAGACTGACTTTCATCAATTAAAATGGTACCAATAATAACATTTACCTCCAAGAGTTGTTATGAGGGTCAAATGATATATGTACAGTGCTTTGTAAACTTTTCAAGAACTATTTAAATAGTAGCTATTATTGATTATTATTATTGATAATAATAATTCTAATTATATAAGTCACTTAGGTAGTAAAGTAAATAAAGAACTGGTCTTACAGTCAATTCAATAGTCTCAGATACTTGTTAGCTGTGTGACTCAGGCTATGTCACTTATCCCCCTTTTACCTTAGTTTCCTCCTCTGTTGGATAGAAAAAATAATAATAATAGTATTTCATTTTCAGGGTTGTTGTGAGGATCAAATGAGATGATAATTGTAAAGTACTTTATCACAGGGTCTGACACAGAACAAGTGCTACATAAATATTAGCTATTATTAATATAAGTATTGTGTTCCTAATTATTTCAAGTAGAAGCCTCAGGTAGAGAGGGTATTTGATGGTTTCTCAATTCTCTCTCAATTCTGAGATTCTATGAATTATTTGAATGATTTTTATCATGACTAGAAATTAGTTTGTTTTGAATTTCAGCTGTCCTGAATTAATAGAATGCTATTCTTGACTGCCAGTGGGCAGCCAGCTCTATTCACAGGTGACCCAGATATTTACTGGTGAAAGAGTAGGAACAGGTGCACTAAGTTACTCAGGTTTGGAATCACTGGTTCTTTTGCTGAGTCATCAGAGATATCAGGACAAAGAATATCAGGCATCCCAGTCCTGGGCCTAAAGGAGATCGCTCATGCAGCATTTGGAAAGTATTTTGTCAATGATAAGGGTTTGGGAGAAAAGTGAATGGGAAAAATGAATTGGAAACATTTGTTACTGCTCCTTCTTCCCAGACTTACTGCCTTGGCTTTCTCCTGGAAAGAACTGCATCCTCACTACTGGGATTCTTGCTCAAAGTTATCATTGAGGTCTATGGTCTTTCCATAAGTTAGGTAGAGATTCAGGACAGAAGGAGCTGGTCCAGTCTGCTCTGAGTCAAAGGCCCCACATTGAAACATTCATAATGAATCATTATCACAAGCTAGATATAGTACAACTTGAGAAGACGGGAAAGAAATAGAATTAACTCTGCTTGATTGCAGACTAAGGTTACGTAATTTGTTTTAAAATAGCTTTAAGAATTTCTGTAATTTGCAGGGTGAAATTCCAATAATTTCACTGATTAAGTTCTATTTTCCATTTACTTGTCCTAATCAAACAAATTGACTCTCTCTGCTAAATTTTAATATAATTTATCCCTTTGGAGAACACTAAAAAGGGAAAAAAGGTAATGTATGACTTAATCAAGAAATAAGACCAGAAAAATAGACTCTTCCTTCCTGTTCTGAACTCTACCACAGTCCTGGCATGGGGAAGAATACTAATATAGCAGATCACCAATAACTCTCATTAGGCTATATTTTCCTTTCTTACCAACTAAATGTAACAGGCCCACTTTTCCACAGTAGATTTTCTTTATATCACTCATCTTAAAAACAGTATTGTAATTACTAGAGATATTCACAATTTTTTTTCTGGAATAAAAAACTCCTCGCCAACCCCCATCTCAAAATCCTATTAATCCATTAAGATTTAGCTATATGCTGCTTCTCAATGATGTCTCCTCAGAGTTTTCCAGTAAAGGTGGAAATGATTTTTCCTTCCTCAGATCTCCTATAGAAATCTATTTCTATCTCTCTGATGTACTTCTTTCTCCTTGGGAGGTTGTAGGACCCACCCAATTGAATTCAGACCATTGTAGGACATTGCCAGGATGAAAAATAATTATTGATTCAGATCTTCAAATTATATGCAACTAATTTATAATCTTGGATTTCTGCCTGAGGCATTGCAAGTTTAAGTCACTTGGCTATGGCCACACAGCTGTAGTTTTTGCCAGGGAGAGAGAGAGAGAGAGAGAGAGAGAGAGAGAGAGAGAGAGAGAGAGAGAGAGAGAGAGAGCTTGAATTTAGATCTTCCTGATTCCAAGACCAGAATTTTGATTATTATACTTTCCCCTCATATTCTGCTTTATATTTTGGCTATTTATGTAACTGTCTGTTTCTCCCATGACTGGGTTGCCCTGTCTTCTCTCTCAAATCTTCATTCATTAATTCTGACTTCAGATCACAGACTTAGAGTTAGATGAAAACTTAACAGGCCACCGTATTCAAGCCTCTTGTTTCAGCGATGAGGGTGAAGGGTCACATAGCTGACTAGTCATGTGTGAGGTATGATTTGAAATCTTGTTTTTCTGATCCCAACCTCAATATCTATTCATTTTACCATGAATAGAACAGATTCTGTCCCCATGTGGGATGATTAGGTGGCACAGTGTATAGAAGCTAGACCTTCAGGAAGATGTTGTCATTTTTAGTAAGATCTGACTCTTTATGACCTCATTTTAGGATTTTCTTGACAAAGATCCAGGAGTGATTTGGCATTTCCTTCTCCAGCTCATTTTGCAGATGAGAAACTGAGGCAAGTAGATCAGAGTTCAAATTTGACTTCAGACACTTACTGGAGACACTTAATCTTTGCCTGCCTCAGTTTCCTCAGTTGCAAAATCAGGATAATAATAACACCTCTTTCAAAGGAGTAATAAGATATTAATTGTTAAGCTTAGCAATCTGAATAAATGCTTGATAAATAATAAATAAAATAAGTGCTTGATAAATAATAAACAAACTAAGTGCTTGATAAATGTATTTTTCCATTCTAATACATGCTGAAGTCTCTATTCTCCCCACCTTCTATAAAGCCCAACTCAGATAGTCCTATTCTATTAATGACTTTCTCTTTAAGTTGTTCCTAGTGGTTTACTGGTCCCTTTTTGTATGTCTCTCATTCTCTGTGACATCATGGTCAATACTGTATCTTTTTCTTGCTGTCAAATTTGATGGGAGGCTTCTTGCATCTTTTTATTTTTACAAAAGGACTTGTGAGTTCATCAATGTAGAGATATCCTTCCCCATGGATTTATGCCTTGTATGTATCTCAGTGAGATTATGAGCTATGGTGTGCATGGTTACCCAAGAAGATCAGGTCTTAGTAGAGAGTTTTGACAAAATGTGATCCACTGGAGAAGGAAATGGCAAACTCCTCTGGTAGCTTTGCCAAGAAAACTCCATGGATAGTATTGAAATGAAAATAGATGTGACATGGGGTCATAGAGAGTCATACGTGACTGAATGAGTACTCAAGAAAAGTGAGACCTCCCCTTTTGGAAATCCTCTATATCACTGCAGTTCAATAACTTGTCTGAAATCTGGAGTCTTACAGAGTTACCTTGAGGGTATTGAACTCTTAAATATCTTGCCCAGGATGACCCATCTAACATATGTTTAAGCTGGCCTTGAAGTTAAGTCTTCTTGATTCCAAGTCAAGCTCTTTATCCATTAAGTCAAGCTGTCCCTTGTCCTAAACTGAGTACATACTTCAGGTTTATTGGATTGAATTGAATAGGCCTTGTTTTCCTTTGGGAGCTATAGCTCTTAGCTAGTTCCCATTAGTGTGAATAATGAATCCAGTGAAGTAGCTGCATTATTCAATTTGTACCACATATTTCCACTGAGCTGGAACCAATGACTATATTTTGAATAATTGCAACTTCAAATAATATATATTCAAATACTTATGACCCCTTCATGGGATTCTTATTCACACTGATTGGGATTTAGCTGACAAATATTTGTTGAATTTGAATTTATAACTGGATGATTTTTTTTGTAAAAACACACAATTGTCTTGATGGGGAACATAATTTTTGATAACTTATATTTTATTATTATATCTTGCTCATTGAATGTCATAGGTTCATGTTGTGAGTATATTGATGGATTGCTTCAGCGAAAGGAGATAAATGTCCTTACAAATTTAACTTCTACTTAAGTTCATGACTCTGTCCCTTTTCTCTCTATATATTGGAGTGACAGACTGTTTTTAAACCTATGTATGCCATGAACTTTCATTTTCTGTAAGAAAAAGAAAGTTGTTTTTCACTCAATATCTCAATATAATTTTTTCCTTTACTGACTGTATAAAAATATTAAAAATATTTTCCTTAGTAGATTAGTAATATCCTTCTTATTCTAAATGTCTGAACTTAAAATACAAGACTTTCTATTGAAGAATTTATCATTCCTCCCAAGAATTTAGAATTCTTTTCTATTCCAAGTCCTAACTATAGATGAATCATCTATCACATAAAGCTTAGGATTTGGAAGACAAATTATTCCCCAAAGTTGGATATGTTTCTTTCAGTAGCCCAGCAAATATTATGCTGCAAACTTGATGGACTTTTAAACCATACTAAATAACTTAGAGAAGTTGGAAATTAGAGCCCTTAATAATTGGTTGGAAAACTATCTGAAAAAAATAGAAACTAGCATGTAAAACAATATTTATAAAGGAATTAGGTATTAGAAACAGAAACATACACATTTAAAATAATACTTTTTGCATATACCTAATATATAGGTATACAAATAATAGCTACTGACCGGGGCTCCCAAAAGGCATTATAGAGATGGGATACAACAATCACTTTGATTTTATTTTGATGTAGAATCATTGATTTAGAAGTTGAAAGGATTTCTGAGGCCATTTACTTCAATTACTGAATTTTACAATTGAAAAAACTGGGGCCCTGAGAGAGATTATGTGAGTGACACGAAGTCATGCAACACTGGAGCAGGGCTTTGTGTGCAGGTCTTCTGACCCTGTAGCCAAGGCTTTTGCCATTATATCAGACTGGTTTTTTTGTTGTATTTATTTATGTTCAAAAGAAGAGGAGGGACATCTGAACAGGAAAGAACATCAATATTCAATAAAAAGCAAATCTCTCTTCCATAGTCCCAGCAAATATAGATTTATTTGGGTTAAAACAAAAACTGTTTTTTTGGGGATGCAGGAATATAATGAAAGGGTTAAAATATCAGTCATTTACACACAGTGTTAGTTTTTTTAATCAGCTCAACCTACTTGAGATTAATCTGAATAGGAAGCTTCTGGGACAGATCCTTAGGAGGAAAGAGGTCTAATTTTAGTGTATGGAACAGTTGGCCTTTGAGTATAAAGGCTAGAAGATTGGGTTGGGCACTATGATTGATCCACTGGGGCAAAGGAAAAAAAAAAGAATGAAGGTAGGAGGAAGAAGGAAAGAACTTGGTTTAATTTGTATTTTTTCCTGAGGTAATAATTAGGGATTGTGTGCCCCTGGAAACCAGTTGTGGTTTAACTGTAAATTGCCAATGCTTGAATCATGACTTTGGGTCTTTCAAGACCCAACAGAAATGGCATCCTGTTTGTACAGATTTTTCAGGTTCACTCATCTGGAAGTGATTATCCTTCCTTTGACTGCCAGTAGCATTTTTCTTATCTTTCTCATTTTTATATTTAATCTTGAAGTATGGTTTTTCCTGTATATGTCTCATCTCCCCTACTAGACTATAGCTTTTTAAAAATAGAGATTGATTCTTATTATTGTATCCTTCTTAGCACCCAGCCTAGTGCTTTGGCTGGAGTAAACAATAAATGCTTGCTGAATGAATGATCGTCAAGACTTATTTGGTTATATAAATCTTGGCTGATCCTTATCTGAGCCATTCAACCCAATCCAGACTCTACAGTTCAGTCTAGTACTTCCTTATCCAGTCCCATCTCTATTTTCTCCTTCATCCTAGGGAGAGGGAAAGGGAAGGAGGAGAACATTACTGTGGAAAAATAAGCTAGGTTAGATGCCTATTTTTAAACTGGATCATCTTTGCCTTGGGTTCCTTTACTAACTGCTTCCTCATTCTCCACTTACAGATTTTCTATGTGTAGAACATCAAAAACCTATGGCCCTAGCACTTAGTATTATTTGATGTCTGATTACATGGAGGAAATCATAAAAAGGAACACTAAGTTGACTGTTGGGAAAAGTTTCTGAGGAATAGGGGTTGATGCTAAAGAATTTTTCTTCTAACCATATAGAATACTTACCATATCTTTTGCTTGTTGCTGATAATAAGAATGAGAATCTTATCTGCTGAGATCTAGACTCAGGTATAGATTAATTTCTGGGCTAAATTATAGTTTCTCTAGATCTTTCTAGGTTTAAATTATATTCATCACTGCATATAGAATCTTAACAGGTGAGTTTCCCCCAACAGTGCCATATCTTGCTTCTTTGCCAAGTTTGTGATATGTATTGGGAACTCATCATTCATTTTCTCCATCTAATGAGGGTGGTCTGTAGTATACTCAAGCAGTGATATCATTAATGTTTCTCTTTCCTTACCCAAAAACTTTTAAAATAAGTAGATCAGAAATTCTTAATAAGTTCACTAATTAATTAGGCTTATTTTTTTTGGAAGCAGGATAGTGATACTTCCCCATGTCACTTAAGCATATTTACTGACATCTTGCTGAAAGGACACGGGAAATTCTTTTGATCATTTTCCTTTGGGCTGCTTCTAAAAGATGATTGACAAAAGGGGCAGCTATGTGGCATAGGGGATAGAGCACTGGCCCTGGAGTCAGGAGGATCTGAGTTCAAATCCAACCTTAGACAATAATCACCTAGCTGTGTGACCTTGGGCAAGTCATCACTGCCTTGCAAAAAAAAAACACAAAAAAAGACAAATGATAATTGAGAATCCCAGGAGATAGACTCTTTTCAAAATGGGATAGGCTGTTCTTTGTATTTAAGCTGAATAAGGGGATGTATATAGTGTGTGTGTTTTTTTCTTCAGATCTCCTTCATTGCTTTTCCCCTTGTACCATCTTCCAAAGTATAGCTAAAGATGAGGAGTAGGAGGAAGAACTTGGCAAGTTGCAGGTACTTGACCAAATGACCTGGATTGTAGAGAGGAGATAGGGATGTCATATACCTGTATATTTTATATATACTCTTCCATTCATGAATTGTCCTTTCTCTAAGTCATGGAACTATCTTTAAATTTATAACTACCCCCTTTTGCTAAAATTTGAATTTCAAATGATAAATTACCCATTCTGTGTACATTGGCAAATAGCTATGTAAAGCCATAAATATTGTCCCCACTTCTATATTGTCTGAAGTGAACTATTGGACATCTCCTCTATTGTTTTTTTTTGTTCTATATTGCACCTGATATTCTTCATGGTAAATGGTTTTAAAGATTTCTATTTACACTTTTCCCCCTTCTCTATTCTGAGTTTCAAAAGCAAATTTAAAATGTTATCTTACTTATTCATAATAATATTAATATCTTGTACCTTTGTGAAGGACTAAGGACTTAAGTGAATGTAGTCCATTTAATAATGCTAACAGAAGATGATAGTATGATATTGTTCAAAAGACCTGATTTGGAGTAGGAAGACCTGGTTTAAATCCTATTCTGACATATACTAGGTATAACTAGGAACAAATCACTTAATCATTCAGAATTTCAGGAAACATCAAAGACTACAAGTTTAGTTCTGTTACTGACCTGAATTCATGGTGGTACTGATCTGCAAAATGGGAATTTACAACACAGAAGAATTCCAGACCAAAAAAAGAGAAAAAGACACACACACACACACACACACACACACACACACACACACACACACAGACAATAATATAAAAGCTAAGGCATATTTTAATAGGCATTGAAACATGAGTTTGAATGTCAGTTTTTTATATACAGGTTAAATTCAGGAGGCAAAGATTGACTTTGGGGTGTAGTCTATGGCTGACATGGAACACAATTAATTCCTAACCCCTGCTAGAAGGAAATAAACTGAAAAAGAAAGGGAAAAAAAGCATATTTCTATGTAAGATCAATTATAAACCTACTGAACTCTAACTTGCACGGTGTCAAACTGCAATGACTTCTATGCATACATAGAAAAATGTTTCCAACCCTTACACAGAGTTACAGTAATATATCCAATGCATTTTCTCAAAAAAACAAATCAAAGCCTTTCTGATGTACTTCTAGCTGTAGGAAACAGATCTTGTGCCTAGTTTTGTTTACTGTTTCATAAATGATTCAGATGATGGAACACAGAACACGGACATTTAGTTCAGAGATGACACCAGGTTGATGCCTTGAAGGTTTGGATCAGAATTTAAAATAACCATGAATTGTAGAAGTGCACAACAGAATGGGGGAAAGTTTGAATAGGGACAAATATAGTCAAAAAAGACAGACTGCATAGAGACCTAAAGAACTGGGTTCAAATTCCATCCTTGACACACACTGCCTGTGTGACCTTGGGTAAGTCAGTTTATTTATCAGTGTCATGGGAAAATTGAAGTTGTCAGTTGCTAGAGTGAACTAGAATAAGTTTCTTAAGGAGGAGTTCCTTAAACCAGTGATATCAAACTCAGAAAAGGGGACCATTAATCCATTCATATGATTCCTTCAGACTGAATATTGACTTAGTTTTAAAATATAATATTAAAATATAATGTATGGTAAGTAAAAATGTGATATTTGGGTTTTATCATTTTTTGATCATTTTAAGAAATATTTCCCAATTATATTTTAATCTGGTTTGGGTTTGCTTGTCTTATGTGAATGAAATCACAGACCTGGAAACAACAAAAACACAAATGTTAGAATGAACAGAACCAAAATCAAACAAGGTCAGGATAGAAAGTGACTTTCTAGATATGAGAATTCTATAACTTGGGATTCAGTGAAATAGGGAATCTTAAGCATAAAGTCATCATCAGCAAAAGTAGCAGCAGCAAGATAGTAATAATAAGTTCTCAAGGAACCTTGATTTCAACTACATTTGAGAGCAACTAAGCAGAGGAGGGTGGCCAGGGTTCAAGATCATGATAAATGAGCATTAGTTGAAGGAATTAAGAAGTTTAACTTGGAGAAGAGAAGACTCTTTGGTGGTGGAATAGGACTTGATAGTTATCTTAAGTATTTGCCAAGCTTTCAACTGGAATAGAGATTATGTGTATCTTTTTAGACACCTCCCTAATCCACTAATAGATTTGAGTCCTCAACTAGGTTTAGCCTGTCTGCTGAGGTGGTTTACTGGGATATGGCCCTTGGACATGCTACAGTTTTTTAAGAGTCACAGGTGAGAGTTTGAAGATAGGCACCAAAGATAGATGAGCAGCCTGGAAAAGAGCTCTGTGAGCCCTCATACCAGAGATGTTCATCCTCCTTGAATACCCCATATACTCCCTGAATTCACTGCTAAATAAATTCTTGTCCAACTGCCCACTGAAGGAAGTGCTAGGACAGAGACTGAGAAGAAATTCAGTCGAATGAGTTTTAGATGTTGTTTGCGTGTTTGGCTTTGGAAACCAAAAGATGAAATCATTTCATGATTTCAGTGCTGAGAATAGAACAAAGGCAAGAAACACTGAGAAAAACAAGAGGATAAGGAAAGAGGCTCAGAAACCCTTCCTACTTTCATGGAGAACCTTTACCTGCTAGTTTGGGGTTTCCACTTTGGGATTCCTCCCCATCTGGGCCAACTTTCCCCCAGATCTCTTCTCTCAGGGGGCCAGACCCGTACCAACATCACTGTCTTGGTGGCCTTAGGAGGATATTTTTATTACTGAGTATGTCAGGGGCATGAAGTAACCAACCTTCCCAGTATCCAGTTGCCTTTTGGGAAAGGAAAAAATTGGTGTGTTCTTTTTTCAATTGGGTTGAGAGGGGTTTGGGGTCCTATGGATACTAACTGGGAGAGACCATGTACCTCTTTCTACACTTGCACTGCTTTCTCTGCAGGCTGCTGTCTTAGACCCTGTTGACTCACTTTGGCAATTTCCAAGCTAAAACATCCCTTGAAGGCTTCCTGATCTGGAGGGAGAGCCAGAAGACTTTGCAGAGGTAGCACTGCATATGTTGCTAAGAGATGCAGTGCTAACCTGGTTCTGTCCCTCACACTACAGGGGCAACTGATACTGCTCTGGGGGACATCTTGGAATAAAAAAAGAGGGATAGAGGATCCCTCTTTTCTTAACCCCCTTGATTTAAAGAGTGGGCAAGGGTTTTGCACAAGGTCATGCTTCAAGTTGGTGACAGTGCCAGGGTAGAAATCAGGCCTGATGATTCTTAGCGCAGGGCTCTTTCCACTTTGTCATCTGGTCTGTGCCAACTGTGCCAACAAAGTGTGGCAGAGGGATAGAGCCTTCAGGGCTGCTGTGAGTTTAGGACCATTGTTGAATCCCAGTCTGAACTCCTTCAATCTTTCCCAGGAGGGTAGGAGGGCAGGAGACAAGGAAGACAAGGAAGACACGTTCTCTCTTTACACCAAGGTCTCCAAGATTTGCATTTATTGATCCAAATACCAGTGCTTAAATACCTCCCCAGTCTCTACTCCACTCCCACTCCTGTGGCACTTAGTAATATAAGGTTCTGGTGCTCAAGGCCACCAGGTGAAGATAATTTACAGTGCTCCCATACACAACAATCCCTAACATATCCCCCTTCTTGTCTTTTTTTGAAACAAAATTATTACAAAATGAATGACACATATATTATAAACAAAAGTTCAAAAATAAACAAATGTCAATGGTAAAAACCAATATTCCTAAATTCCTTGAAATACATTTTATCTTCAACTTACAAAGATTACATACTTTTTTCTTTTGCCGACAAAAAAAGCAATCAAATTCAAAATTCAAATTAAAAGGAGTAGCATTTAACTTTACCTAAATATTTCAGAGTTTAAACACTAACATGCTCTCAACACAGAAAAAAAACTCTTTTGTATTTCAAACTTATCAAAGTGAAATTGTTGGACACCCTGGCTGGCACCAAAAATCTCAAAATATAGAAACATTTTCCCACCTCTCCAGGCCAGCGGAGAGATGTAAAAACCTCCTATTGATGATTAAATACACATATACACACATAACATACCAAAATATTAGCCATAAGCACAGGCTTCCTTCAAAAGACAAAATCTAAATTTCCCAATCCAAGAAAAAAAAAATCTTCTTCCCTTTTTCTCTTAACTAATTAAATCACAAAGCTTTCCAATCTATAACCTAATGAAAAAACATAGTCATTGCCCACCTCCCTCTCCTCCCCAAACCAGGAAGAAAGCATGGGGGTCCCTTGATTCTAAAATAAGTTTTTTAAGACATGGGTTTGAGTTTCAAAGTTCCAAAAATAAATATTTCTCTTCTCCCTCCCCTCTCCTTCTGCAGAGGGTGGGAACAGAAGAGAACGAGAGAAAGTATATGAAATTACTTAAGTTGTTAACAACAGTACAATCTGGAGTTGTTGCATTTTCTAAACAGTAGTCAACACCATTACAAACTGTCAAATAGCATCTGACATTTTTGCTCCCAACAGAAGAAGTGCGGGAAGCGTTCAATTCTCAGCAATGGTTGTAGTGCCTGGCTGTAGGCTGGAAAGTGAAACTCACTGTGGCCTCTGAAGTGAAATTTGTTGGGTCAGTGTCTGGGTCAATCAGGGTCTCTAAAGTTGCCCATAGGTTTAGGGATTTTAATCACGCTTAACCACATAGTGTAGTCAGGCTGGCAGATGCTGGCCAAAAGGAGCAGCAAGCAGGTCCTCTGCATTCATTTGTGGTACTGGTACTGACTCCTGCTGAGGAAGAAGCTCCGTGTTGGAGGCTCTGCTTATGGCTGACTACTCAATGCTAAATACTATTTGTCTTCTCACTTTATACCTGACTGTGCTGAGGAAGAAGTTTTATCCCCTGTGGCACTGTCTTGAAGAGTCCACTTCTCGCTGACTCCTCAGTGTTAAATACTTAATTGTTTTCTCATGTTTGCTGGTTCCTTAATTCTGGATGCTTATTTGTCTTTTGACGTTTACTTTATACTTCATTGTTTAAAATCAGCCCCCTAGTAACAAATCAACCTGTTATTTTCTCCAGAGTCCTCTGCTCTGGGATGTCACCTGGTTCTCTTGCTTTTATCTGCTGTGTCCTTATCCCGGACTTCATTCAGATAACTCTGCCTTCTTGTCCTTGTTTGAGTGTCATATGTTGAGTCCCTGTCTGGATTCCCTTAATCTTCCCCAGGTGAGCTGTGGAGGGGCAGGAGTCAAGGAAGACAAGGATGATAAATTCTCCCTTTACTCCAAGGTCTCCATTTATTGATCCAAATACCAATGCTTAAACTTCCCCAGTCTCTAATCCACCCTCACTCTCATGGCACTTAGTAAGATGAGGTTCTGGTACTCAAGGACACCAGGTGAAGATAATTTACAGTGTTCCCATACACAAGAGTCCATGACTCTTAGTTTTTGTAAAACCAGATGGATTGGTTCTAGGAAGACTCTGCCCTTTCTAAGAGAACATCCAGGAAGAATTTACCACTCATTTCATCTTTGGAATTTACTCTACTGGATTTGCAGACATGGTCTCACCATGAGCCTGACTCTCTTGGAAACTGAGACAAGAATATATAAAGATTCCTTGATTGGGTTTCTTGTCCTAATCTAACACTTAGAGCTACATGACCTTGGG
Organism: Macrotis lagotis; assembly: GCF_037893015.1. Classification (NCBI taxonomy): domain Eukaryota; kingdom Metazoa; phylum Chordata; class Mammalia; order Peramelemorphia; family Peramelidae; genus Macrotis; species Macrotis lagotis. The sequence goes on along the minus strand of NC_133658.1, from coordinate 814,883,920 downwards.
CAATTCACTTTCTATTTCTGGACCTCAGTTTCTCTTTCTGTAATATAAAAATGGACAGACACTCAATTTGGATCAATGTACAACATGGAAACAAAGTAAAGATTACAAAGTACAGATTACTTTCTGTGGGGGAGTGGGGGGAGGGAAGTAAGATGGGGGAAAATTGTAAAACTCAAAATCTTTAATAAAAGGGAAAAAGAAGATAAAATGGACAGAGTTGTGACCTTTAAATCCTGATCATTTTACTTAAGGCAAGATTTCTTTCTTCCTCTCTCTGACTTTTCCCTAATATCTTCACTTTGTTAAAGATTTTAAAGATTTTAAAAGTTCTAGTTATGCTGTTATAACTCCTTCATGACTTACAAACTGGTTAAATAGGTTACTGTGATTCACCAAATTTATCATTTGATGTCCACTGCTTTGATGATGATTCTTTTTGGATATCAGCAGGCTCCTCAACAGGTGGCAGGGACAGCCTGTCTCTGGCCACACATTCAAGCTTTTCCAACTTGGCAAGGACTAGCAGATCTTGAGATCTGTTGTCATTACTTTCAAGATCCCAAGGTTATCATTATCTTGGAGTAAGACTTTAATATTTATAATACATTCTCTATATTACAATAACATTTTACAACTCTATAGCAATTTACAATTTATGAAATATTTTCCTAGAAATTCAGGGTCAGGGTGCTTTAGTGGAAAGCACACCAAGCTTAGAATCAGAGAATCTGGGTCCTTGTCCAAGTTCCAATATTAAATTGTTCTGTGACCTTGGGCAAGTCAATTATCTTCTCTTGTCTTCCTTTTCTTTATTTGTAAAATAAGGAGTAAGAGGAGATGAACCATAAAGCTTTGTACGAAACTGTGTTTCTGTATTTTTCCCTTACTTGGTTCAATAATGATTTTTGTTTTCAGATCTCACAGGGAACTTTGGTTTGTCCTTTTTTAAATGCACTGGCCTTATGATATTGTGTGCCATGGTTATCTGTATTTTTGTTATATCTTTTTTAATTAAAGATTTTATTTATTTTGAGTTTTACAATTTTTCCCTCAATCTTATTTCCCTCCCCCACCCCCATCCTCCACAGAAAGCAATTAGTCAGTCTCTATATTGTTTCCATTGATGCAAATTGAGTGTGATGAGAGAGAAATCATATCCTTAAGGAAGAAACATAAAGTATAAGAGATAACAAGATAAGATATCAGTTTTTTCCTAAATTAAAGGGAATAATCCTTGAACTTTGTTCAAACTCCACAGTTCTTTATCTGTATACAGATGGTATTCTCCATTGCAGACAGTCCAAAATTGTCCCTGATTGCTGCACTGAAGGGATGAACGAGTCCATCAAAGTTGATCATCACCCCCATGTTGCTGTTAGGGTGTACAGTGGTTTTCTGGTTCTGCTCATCTTACTCAGCATCAGTTCATGCAAATCCCTCCAGGCTTCCCTGAATTCCCATCCCTCCTGGTTTCTAATAGAACAATAGTGTTCCATGATATACATAAATACATATATATATATATATATATATATATATATATATATATATATATATATATATACATACTACAGTTTGCTAAGCCATTCCCCAACTGAAGGACATTTACTTGATTTCCAATTCTTTGCCACCACAAACAGGGCTGCTATGAATATTTTTGTACAAGTGATGTTTTTACCCTTTTTCATCATCTCTTCAGGGTATAGACCCAGTAGTGGTACTGCTGGATCAAAGGGTATGCACATTTTTGTTGCCCTTTGGGCGTAGTTCTAAATTTCTCTCTAGAAATGTTGTATTTTTGTTATATAGAGAAGTCTTGTGATGCTATGGAAGGAGCTCTAGACCTGGCATCAGTAAAGATGAACATTTACTGACTTGAGAATGTCACCTCTCATCCTCATCTTCTTTATCTGTAAACTAGGAGAGGGATAAGGGCTGGATCTCTCTGATTCTATGGATAGTCCTTCTATCATTGTAGAAGAGTATACCTTCTTTGCAACTCAGAGATGTAGAGACCTATCTTGAATGGTGAGAGGTTAAGTGACTTGCCCAGCATCATATAGTTTGTGTTAAAGGTAGGACTTGAACCCAGGTCTTCTTGGTTCTTGATACTTGATATAGTATCAGTGGATAATACGTATAGTCTATCTCTAAGATGTATGTGTGCACTTGATATATGTACACAGATATACATGCCTATATAGATACATGTAACATACAACACATGCACGTATGCATATACATGATATGCAATTACTACATATATATGTAAATACATGTGCCTCACCTATGTATTATATATGTATACATGCATTCATACACACACACAGTGCATATATGTGTGTGGGCATACAAATCACTCCAGTATCTTTGCCAAGAAAATTCCAAATGTGGTCACAGTCAGATATGATTGCAATGATTCAATTACAAAAAAATACATACACACATGGGTACATACACATATGCACACATACTTATATAGTTGGTAGTTGATAAACATTTAAATACCGTCTATGTACTATGTATGTATGTGAAAGGTCAAAAGGTAAACCCTCGGTAAAAAGGAAGATGGCACTATACATGGAAATGAATGCAAAGCTTTTTATTGAGGGAAGGTACAGCTGGCTGGGTCCAAGGCTACTCAAGCAGTGGGTAGTGGGGAGATTGTCTTTTTTTATAGGGTATTGGATATAGGAGGCAGGATGGTATGGCTTCTATAGGGATTGTGAGTTGCTGGAGTCTTCATGGAAGATGTGTTTTCTTTGGGGGTTCACCAAGGTGAGATTGTGGCATGTTTGGAGTTTCTCTGTAGGTTAGGGTTCATGTTCTTAGGAAAGGATAATCAATAGAACTCTACTGGGCAACAATGAAACTCAGGCCTGGATCCAATAGTGTGGTGCTAAACTCTTATTAGGATATACTTCCTACTTCACATAGAACACATGTTGTGAAGAAGATATTTTGTAATGTTGAGAAGACATGAATTGCAATTAATATCTCTCTACATGGGGGCAGAGATTTCTAAATTTTGCCTCCTTCCCAGAGTCTAGCACTGTATTTTATGTAGAATAAACATGTAACAGATGCCTAATAAGTGAATGTAGTAAGTGAATGTAAGTTAGCTGAAAACTGTATAAAATTTCATGGAGACCAAATAAATTTAAGTCCTTGGTATTGTTTATTACTTTGCCTTTTGGAATGTTTTTGTATTGTTACTCTCTTTTTGCAGCATTTTATTAAATGTTGTTACATAATTGTTTTAAAATTTAATCTATATAACAGCCCTGTAGGAGAGACTATTGATCCTAGAGGCATAGAGTTATGAGTTGGAAGGGAACACTCAAACCATTTGAGAAGAACAATTTTTAAAATACCTTTTACAAATTTGCTGGGACAGAGATTTCTTCATTCTCCATGGATAATTTCTATTACAGTTTCAGAAAGTTCAGAGTTCTTCCTCATGTCCGACAGAAATCTCTCCTACTTAAACTTAAATCAGTCACCTCATTCTTACCTTACATTCTCAGGGAAAGGAATTTTGGCACCAGAGATTAAGATCTAGGGACTCATATGAAGTACAAGTAAAACCTTGAGATGTGGTAGTTTCTTAGTTATTGAGCCTTAAATAGTAGGGACCATAGAACAGATGGATGAAAATAATAAGTCTGATAAAATCAGAATAGTATTAACAGAGATGAACCTTAACTAGAAGGTGATTTTCTCCCTTCATTTCCTCCCCCTTTTAGAGGACTTTATAGGAGTACCCAAATTCATTTAATGGTGTTTTTTTAGACAAATTAATCTTGCTGGAAAATTTCTAGCTGCAGAGAAAATAACTTCCTTAAATTTGGTCCTATTAATCATGTTATAAACTTTTGGCTTAGTATCATGTTAGTGGTGGCCATTTGAGAAAAATTCTGCTACCATGATCCTCATTTCTCCTCTCTATCTTTTAAAATGAAGATTATAATTTAAAAAATTTGACAATTACACAAAAGATATTTTTGGTCATTTTAAGAATAAGAGATGAGTGTCTTCGCTATGGCTGCTGACATACTTATTTTCCATTACATAAGCTTGTAAAATATTCCTAGAAAATGCTTTGAATATATTTGATCTTTAGAGAGTTGGAAGATTAATGAGTCTCATAAAAATGATAAATTAAGCACTTTGGAAGTACATTTGCAAAATAAACCATCAAAGAATTAGAGTAAAGAAATATTAAGGCTTTATAAGATCTCTAATTACCAGAACCACAAATATGATTTCTATTGCACCAACCTTTCTATTTCAAGGAGACTTTATAGAATTACCTAGTAAATTCCATAGATGAGCAGGCTTTCCTTCCTGGATGTGATTGGATCTAACTTTAGTAGGAATCAAATAGCTTATTCCCAGAACATAGAAACATCCATCTAGAGAATTTTTCTTTAAAGGAAAGGATTTCAATTTGCCCTCAAATTTTGTAGAAAGGAAGATTTGTGTTTTCTTGAGTCAGCCTTAAGAATGATGATGATGATGATGTTTGTTCATTCTAGGAGAAGACCATGATATCAGGGAGATGGTTTATGATGCATGACAAACAAGTGAAGGGGGATTGTGTTAAGGCACCAGGCTTCCTTTCTCCTCTGGAACCATCTGGGTCCAGTGACCAGATATGAATCAGGATGACTGGAGATGGCCCCAGGTATGAGAGTCAGCTAGATGGTGCAGTAGCTAAAACACTGAACCTGGAGATAGAAGTAGCTTAACATTTAGCTGGGCAAGTCACCTAAACTTAAGAATAACAGTAAGAAAAATGATTATTTTTCTCTTATTAATAACAAAATTGGGATTAAGGTTTTTTCCCTTTCTATTTCCTCATTCAGGGACCATTCCTTGTAGGTCAGTCAGTCTCCAAAGGAAAGACTGATAATAAGATTGTCCTAATCCTCCAGGAATATTCCCCTCAATATTGCGTGGAATTCCATACAACTATAAGAGTTTACTTCTGATTAAAGTGTAAATAGAATCTAATCTAGGTGAATTCTAGCTCTAAAGACATTAGGGTTATGTTCCTGAAACACCCCTCCACTCCTATTGTTCAGCTTGAGTGGTCTAGCTGGAAATGGATTCCTATGTCCAGATAACTGGAGGTAGCACAGTCTTATGATTAAGTCATATTTTCGGCAGGAGGAGCTGAAGATTTTTAGCCCACCACCATATTAGAAAAAGTCCACCCATTCATTGATTGTGAGCCTAATCAGAGTTTCACCTGCCTAGGGGCACCATCTTTTCCAAAGGTATTTAAGCTTTCTGGGATCTCTGCAGGTTTTGTGTTTGATTACTGAGACCAGGGATCATTAATTTATTCATTATTTGCTAGCATAATTAATAAATTGATTAATTATCCAGAAATTCTGTCTCTGACTTTTCATTCATTTCAACATAGATATAATCTCCATTTTTACTTGGAAGTTGCATTATTTTATATTTTATGAGTGTACTGAATTTTCTGCATTTTGCAACGATTTTTCAGAAACATGAAATAATTATTGCTATTTTGTGCTGTGAAATTAGCCTAGAGAGCTAAATTAAGGTTCATAAGCCACCTGCTTATGAGAGTTTAATACCTTCTTTGTAGATAAAACTGGGCTCTTGTAGAGTGATCCCTGTTGCTTCTAAGATAAACTCCATAGGATTGCATGATCTTCCACAGTCTGGATCCAACCTACCTTTCCAGCTTTACCCCACATTTCTTGCCTTTGATCCACTACTTTATAGTTAAACTAATCTATTTCCAATTCTCCATACTTGCAGTTCTATCTCCTGACCCAGTACCTTCTTCCCATAGACTGTCCCGTATTTCTAGCATATATTCCTTCCTCCTTTCTATCTCTTAGAATATCTACTTCCTTTAAGACTGACCTCATGGGTCACATCCTATAGGAATTCTTTCCTGATCCTTCTGGTTCAGTCTCTTAATCTGACATCATGGATGAGGTTTCATGAACGTGGAAGGGAAAATAAATCTATCTTTATTTTTACCAAACTCTATCTGAAACTTAACATTTCCTTCAATTATTTAAAAGCATGTTTCTGGGGAGTCCATGAGCTTTCCCAGGCTGCTAAAGGAACTTTGACTTCAAAAAACTTTATAATCCTTGTTTTAGCTGCTAATCCTCTCTCTCCCCTACCTCAAATAATTATGAATAAACTTATTGCAGTCAGTCAACAAGCATCTATAAACATTCATTATGCACACTGTACTTTTTGCAAGATGATTTGCATGTTATATCCTTGTAGGGATCAGGGACCATTTTTTATTTGTCTTGGTCTGCCCAGAGGCTAGCACGATGTCTTATAAAGATTAAGTGCTTAAAAATGCTTTTTGGATTTGATTGGAGCCATAGGACCTTTCCATGTGATTTTAATAGTTGCATAACATTTTAATATACATTTTTATTTGTTTTCCAATTATGTACAACAGTAGTTTCTACCTATCTTTTTTGTAATGTTTTGAATTTTACAGTTCCCCCCACCCTCCCTCCCTTCCCCTCCCCCCCAGAAGTCAGTCTGATAATCTTTACAATTGTTTCTATGCTATCCACTGATCAAAATCGAATGTGTTGAATGAAAAATCATATCCTTGAGGAAAAAATAAAATATTAGAGATAGCAAAATTATGTAGTACATAAGACAAATTTTTAAAAGAGTTGTTTAAACTCCACAGTTCTTTCTCTTGACACAGATGATATTCTCTGTTGCAGATACCCTAAAATTGTCCCTGATGGAATGAACAAGTCATTGAGGTTGATCATCACACCCATGTTGCTGTTAGGGTGTATAATGCTCTTCTGGTTCTGTTCATCTCACTCAGCATCAGTTTATGCAAGTCTTTCCAGGCTTCTCTGAAGTCCCAGCCCTCTGGTTTCTAATAGGACAATAGTGTTCCATAACATACATATACCACAATTTGTTGAGCCATTCCCCAATTGATGGACATTCACTCAATTTCCAATTCTTTGCTACCACAAACAGAGCTGTATGAATATTTTTTATGTACGTGATGTTTTTGCCCTTTTTCATGAGCCCTTCAAGGTACAGACCCAGTAGTGGTATTGCTGGATCAAACAGTAAGCACATTTTTATTGCCCTTTGGATGTAATTCCAAATAATTGCACACATTATAAAAGCTACAGTGACCTTGATTAAGGTCTTTGCCTGGTCGTCTCTTTGCCCTTTAAAAAATGAGATGAAAAATAAGTCTGTACCATTCAATTTATTCAGTGCATAGAATGTTCTTGTGGCACTTGAAGTCGGCCCAAACTAACTTATATACATACATACATATATATGTATATATATATATATATATATACATATACATATATATATTTCTTTCTTTTTGTCTTTCTGTCTTTTTTTCCTTGTTTCCTTCTTTTTTTCCTTCTTTCCTTCTTTCTTTCCTTCTTTCTTTCTTTCTTTCTTTCTTTCTTTCTTTCTTTCTTTCTTTCTTTCTTTCTTTCTTTCAGTTAAGACTACAGGCAGACCATGCCACTGTATGAATTATCCAATGAGAGAGTACAGTATCTCACTAGGTAGACCAGTTTCTCTGCCTCATTGTCTTTCTGGGACTTGGGTAGAATTGCTATTCTAATAGTTCTCACTTTGTTAATTATTTCCTCTAACCTATATGTTGTTTGCTTTGCATATGGTTGCATGGTATCTCTCTCATTAAATTGTAAGAGCAGGGGCTTTCTTTTGCCTTTTTTTTTCATCCCCAGACTTTGCCCAGGTGCCTGGCAGGTAATAAATGTTTATAGATTGATTAATTGAGCATAGGCAGATTGAGTCCAGAGGGTGCAAACTCTAGAATTTTCTGGCTACTCCACCCTGGAAGTCCATTCTGTTTTTGGACTTCTCACATTGGAAATACATTCCACTTCTCCAGTATCTTCCTCTTTTCCAACTGACTATTTTTTCCTGGAATTTCTATTTTAAGACAAGTGCCCGGGGCAGCCATGTCTTCATTCCTCTCTGGGATCCACTTGACTCTGAGGTACCATCCTTCTTCATGAGTACCTTCTCTTTCCCACCTTGTTCTCTGCCCCAGATGGCCATACTTTCTGTCTATACTTGTATTCTCAGAATTTAACACAGTGTCTTGCAAATAGTAAGTGATTAATAAATGCTTATTGAATTGTTCCCACTGTCACAACTAACTTTCCCATGAAAATCCATATCTTAGGGCAGCCAGGCAGTGCAGTAGATAGAACACTGGCCTTGGAGTCAGGACAAGAATTCAAATCCAACCTCAGATACTTGACAGCAGCTGTGTTGTCATTTAGACCTTGCTTGCCTCACATCCAAGACCATCTACATTCATTTTTTTTAGTTTTTTTTTTTGTAAGGCAAATGGGGTTAAGTGGCTTGCCCAAGGCTACACAGCTAGGTAATTATTAAGTGTCTGAGACTGGATTTGAACCCAGGTACTCCTGACTCCAGGGCCAGTGCTTTATCCACTGCACCACCTAGCCGCCCCTTGCCATCTACATTCTTGATTCATTTGTGACTACTGGACCCATATGACTGGAGGAGAAAGTGAGGCTGGTGACTTAGCACAGTCCCCCCACCCCATTGAAATTCAATTCAAGCACTTGTTATGACATCACCTCCCTAATGTCATGGTCTTCTTCAACAAAGAAGGACAAAACATGTCATTAGAGGATTGAAAAGAAAAAAAAAGACAACTAATCTTGGCTGCCATGGACTGATACTGTGCTCTTCTACTTATCCTTCATTCTGTAAGTCTCTTGGTGAGAGCGATGGGAGTAGGGGATAGTTAATCAGTTTCTCTCACCAATGGATCTGATTCTGGTGATTTGTATGGGTACAAATGATACTGTCAGAAGAAATTTAATTGATAATAAAGTCTTTGGCAAGAAGCTAAATACTATGGAGCATAGGATATAGTTTCCTCACTTTCTCATTGAAGGCAAGGGACATAAAAGAGAAAAAATATCATATGGGAAGTAAAAATCTAGCTAAGAAGATAGTGTCTAATAGTGTGATTTTAAATTTCTATACTACTGTTTAAACTATAGAGATGACAGATTTTTGACTAGAGGTGGAATGAACCTAACAAAGACCAGTAAGAATTATTGGGAATCGTGTAAATGTTATCAAAAGTGTTTTAAGTGAAAAAGAAATGGGAAGGATAGAAGGAAGATAATGACTATATCACCCATGCTAGATCCTAAAGAGATAAAAGAAGAACAATAACTATTGAGACATCTAGAAGTTCATTCTAGAAGTCTCATTCTAGGTCCTCAGGGCCCTTGAACTGACTTCCACCTTCCACCTTAAGGTCTCCCAGATCTTAAGGAATTATAGCATTGAATCTTCAGGGCCCTTTCTGTCAAGATCTCAGAGCCTGTTAGTCTGACTTATACAAGTGTGAACCTATAATTCTGCTAAAGGTACCTGATTAAAAGTTGTTACCAATTGTCACTCTATAGGAACCAAAGGTCTCCATTCTGGGACTTCTTCAGACAGGTTTTTCACTCTTACTGCCTCCAGGTTCAAGTCCTTGTAAGCTAAATATGACTTGTATCTCGTTGAGCTAGCATTGGCTTTACACAATTGTGGGCTTCTAGATTTCTTTTTGTGTTGTTACTCCTTATGGTTTCTCATTAACTTTCTTGATTATTATTTGGTCTGGTGGGAACTTCAAGGTTTTAAACAGAGCTGAAGAGTCTGCCTCTGGTTCAGAAAGCCTTTTACTTGGAAGTAGGCTATTAGAGGATACGGAACATAGAATGTTCATCTGGAATCAGAAAGTTCTTAGTTGAAATATAGCCTCATATAGTTATTATTATGTGACCCTGGATAAAGTCACTTAACCTTTTTGTGCCTCAATTTTCATATGTGTGTGTGTATGCTAGCTAATATTATTATTTACTTTTTTCTGTGTTAGATTAAGATAATACTGTGAGATTCTGGGAAATACATAGATCTTAGCAAAACTTTTAGTTGCATATTTTAATGTATTACATATTAATTTTAATTTTAAGTCTTGGGGAAATGTAATGGCCCCTTAGTTATTCAGTTCTCTTCTCCTTTAGGGATTTTTAAAAAATTAAATGATAATGTTAGGAATGTCATCACAATCATTCTGAGTCAGCCCCTACTTGGAAAAATTTCTAACATTTAGGCAGAAGTTTGATTCTGCCCTAATTTACATTTATAGTTATCTCTTAATAATCTTTGCCTCTTTGCTTGAGGCAAAATCCAGGATGCTGTAAGCATTTGGCTAAAGAAGCAAGATAAGTATATTATATTATCTGCTAATAAACAGACAGTTGGTCTAGAAGTTGAGGAAAGAACAAGCCTTTTATTGAAGTTCCCTCAGTCTTTGAGGAGGTGAATATATAACTGGTGATGTTAGCCCAAGTTTTCTACCCCAAGATGCCTTTATATCGATAGACCTCCCTCTTCTTTACTAGGGCTCAATTTTATTTTCTTCTTTTACATTTCCTAGTTGGCCCAGTTATTTTCTTTGGAGATTCTTGATGTTCCCACCTCCCTTTTCTACATGACCATATCTTCAAAATCTCTCTGTTTCTGTTACAGAGTTTGGGTTTCTAAATAAACCACACATTGTGATTATGTTCTTCATTCAATTGGAACAGACTTCTATTACATTTAATTGAAATGTGTTTGGATGATCTAAGATGTGGAAGCTTTGTTCATAACTATTTCTGATGGATTCAGTCAGGAAGTGTTCTTCTCCAACATTTCCAATTAAGCTGAACGGATGAGTGGGAGAAACCAATTGAACTCCATTCTTAGATTTACTGTATTATTTTGGAAAAATGTGGACTTGAAGAAAATGTACTTAATAGGATTCAGAAGTGGTAGATATCTATTTGAATCAATGTCATCATGGCAAGGGGCCTCTAGTGAGTATAAGAAGGAAAAGAAGATATATTAAGGATTTATTTTGTGCCAAATTTTGGGGAACTTGCATTTTAATAGTGAAAGACAATCACAATGAAAAGGGTGATGGTGTAGGGAGGTGATGGTTTTTGAAATCCAGAAGCCAGTGACAGGGCCAGGAATGGCAGCCTGGTGCCCTCCACAAAATGGAAGTTCTAGGAACAGCTCAATAATGAGAGAAGGATCTAGACCTTCCAGTGAGATATGCCATATTGAGAAGGCCTTGGGGGGGTTCATTGGATTTTTCAGAGTGAGGAGGTCCTAGGTATTCTAGACATATGTCCTTCATCCTGTACTGCATAACAGTTTTTATCAGTGGCATAGCTAAAGGAATGGATGGTTTGCTAGGCAGATTTTTAGATGATACAGAGTTGGGAGGGATAGCTGATAAACTGGATGAAGGATTCAGAATCCCAAAAGATCTTTTCAGATTAGAGAACTGGGGCTAAATCTAATAGGATGGAATTCAATAATGATCAATATTAAGTCTCATACTTGGGTACAAAACAAATCAATTTCATAAGTAAAGATCTGGAGGTTTTAGTGGATTACAAACTCAATATAAATTAGCAGTGTGGATGTGACATCCAGAAAAGCTAATTCTCTCTTATTCCATTTTAGTCTGCTTTAGTAGAGGCAACTAGTTTAGAGAACTGGACCTAATACAAGCAACACTTGAGTTCAGATTTGTCCTCTGACACTAACTGTGTGACCCTGGGAAAGTCACTTAATTGCTGTCTGCCTCAGTTTCTCCATTTGTAAAATGAGGATAATAATAGGAATGACTTCTCAGTGTTGTGAGGATAAATGGCATATTTTTTGAAATTGTCTGCAAACCATAAAAGCAAGTATAAAAGCTATTTTTATATTTCATGTAGAGTACTGTGTTGTGCTTGGAGTACCAAAGTTTAAGAAGATATTTATAAACAGATCAACAAGCAACTATATTCTTTTTGAGATCCCTGAGAACATTGAAAGTTTAAATAACTTGTCTGGAGCCACACAAACTAATATGCACCCAAGCAGGATTTGAACCCAGGTCTTCCTGACTCCAAACTTGCTCCAGGCTATTTCTCACTCTTTTTTTTTTTTTTTTTGGTGAGGGGGCAGGCATCTAGATCTATCCTTTTACCATTATAAATCAGCAACTTTATTCTAACTTGCAGCCTTTGAAAGTTGGGTTAGGTCTAGGATGATGTAGGCAATATGAATGTGAGGTGGTAAATTTATGCTTTTCCTATTCAAAGTTCAGATCTCTAGTCATTATCAACCTAGCTCTCCTGAGAAGAAAATCATGGTTACTGTATTCTTTCTTTCAATGTAACATTTCTTTTATTTGTAGACTTTAAGAATAGGGCAGCTAGGTAGTGTAGTAGAAAGAGCTCTGGGCTTGAAATTGGAGGGGCAGGAGTTCAAATCCAGCCTCTGACACTTGCTAGTTGTGTGACCTTGGGCAAGTCATTTAACTCTGCTTGCCTTGCATCCAGGACCATCTCTAGTTGTTTTGATTCATATCTGCTCATTGGACCCAGATGATTCTAGAGGAGAAAGTAAGACTGGTGACTTAGCACAGCATCTCCCCCACCCCCTTGTCATGGCTTCACTTTCCTGATGCCCTGGTCTTCTTTGAAAATGAAAGACAAACAAAGTCTAGATCTATCCTTTTACCAATGTAAATCAACAACTTTATTCTAACTTGAAGCCTTTGAGAGTTAGGTTAGGTCTAGGATGATGTAGGCAGTATGAATGTGAGGTGGTAAATTTATGTTTTTCCTATTCAAAGTCCAGATCTCTAGTCATTATCAACCTAGCTCTCCTGAGAAGAAAATCATAGTAAATATATTCTTTCCTTCAATGACTAGACTTTAAAAATATGAAAAGTTTGCTATATATTATTGTCTAAAAATGCTTCATGAGTTTGAGTATTCCAGGAATAAATATTATTTATGACTCAGAGAATTCACTTCTAGTTTGCACCTAAATTCCAGTAAGACAGAAGTCTACCTGGAGTCAAAAACTATTCAAGGTAAAGGATAACCTATATGTAAATGGACCTATCAAGTGTAAACAAAGCTTTCAAGTTTAAGATATCAATACCCAAGAGGAGCCCTCACAAAACTCACTTTCCATTCCAACAGGAATTTCTCAAACCTGAAATTATCCTAACATGCCAAGAGCATTGTGTTGAATTATGGGCATTACATTTTAAGAGATAGCCTGGAGAGAAGGGATTTTGCTGTTGGTATCTGATGACCTGGCTTTTAATATTAATTGTCACTGACTAGCTGTGTGTACTTGGACAAGTTACTTAGGCACTCTGAAATAATCTACCTCACAAAGTTCTTAAAAAGGAATGTACTTTGTAAACAGTAAAGCCTCTACTTTTGGGGGAAATGTCTGGTCCTGTTATGTCATTAGCAAGGGAAACTTCTGGAAACTAGGTATTATAGTAGATATAGTACTAATCACTTCTTGACTGGAATCAGGAGCACCTGAGTTAAAATTCTGCTTCTTATACTTACTCTAACATCTGTCGGCCTCAGTTTCCTCATCTCTGAAATGGGGGGGAATAAGAACACTTACCACCCAAAGGATCAAATGTGATAATATTTGTAAATTTCATTTTTTTTAGCTTTTTGCAAAGCAAATGGGGTTAAGTGGCTTGCCCAAGGCCACACAGCTAGGTTATTATTAAGTGTTTGAGGTCAGATTTAAACTCAGGTCCTCCTGACTCTAGGGCCGGTGCTCTATCTATTGTGCTACCTAGCCGCCCCATTTTTCTAAATTTCTTAATCCTTGCGTCTGTCATTTAGTAGGTGGCTAATAATTAATTGTTTCTAGGGCAGCTAAGTGCCACACTGGATAGAGAGCACCAGCCCTGGAGTCAGAAGGATCTGAGTTCAAATGTGGCCTCAGACATTAATAATTACCTAGCTGTGTGGCTTTAGGCAAGCCACTTAACCCCATTGTCTTGCCAAAAAAACTTATAAAAAATAATTGTTTCTTTTCTTCCTTTTCATAATACAGTTAAGCCATTCCTCCCCAACTCATGACCTGTATTCTGCCCATAATTATGTTGCTAGGACTTCTCAGATTTAGTACTTGAATCCTTATTTTCCTGACATCTTTCTTTCTAAGGTCAGTCCTATACCTCTGTCTCTTTGTTGTTGTTGAGACATTTCAGTTATATCCAACTCTTTATGACCCAATTTAGGATTTTCTTGGCAAAGATATTGGAGAGGTTTGCCATTTTGCTGTCCAGTTCGATTATTACAGATGAGGAGCATGAAGCAAATAGAGTTAAATAACTTATCAAGGTTCATACACCCAATGTCTGATACCAGATTTGAACTCAGACCCTGACTCTTAAGTCCATTCTACAACTTTGTTTCTTAATAAATAGGAATTATTCGTTAGTGAGAAGAACCTGGTCAGGGAAAAATTAAGGGTGGCCAGGGAAGGATAACCATAATTTCTGAGAGGAACAGAAGATCATGTAACACATTGAAACTATTGAAAGAACTAACTGTATTTAGTCTAGAGAAGGAAATTTTAAGGGAGTTGAGGGACAAAAATATTAAGAATTGAGCAATCACTTAGCAGATGAAGTAAACTTTCTCTGGGTTTCTTTATAACACAGAATAATGGGGGGAATTTACAAGGAGGTATATTTGTTTCAACCCTAGAAATAACATTCTAGAAATCCTAATTGTCCAACCATGAAACAGCCTAGATCATGAGAGAGCAATCTCTTTATTATTAGAGGTTTTAAAGTTTCAAGAAACAATCTGTAAGAGCTGTTGTAGGAAACATGTCTCTCAGGTGGAAGGCTCAATTTAGTGACCTCTCTTCAGTCCTGATTCTATTAGAATCTAATTAAAATACATAGAGGCAGATTTCATAAATTATTCTGGAATAAAATTCAAAATTTAAAAAAGAAAGTGAACATTATTTCTATTTAAGGTGCTGGAGTTTCTAATGAATAATTGAGGAATTGCATGTAGTGGAACCTATGTTGATCTAGAAGTCAAGAATCTAATCTAGTTCTGCCATGAAGGATCTAAGGGCCTGAAACTTCTGTGGATAGCAGTTGTCTCTGTAAAATGAGTGGGTTGGGTAAAATGATGGCTAGGGTCCCTAAAGTTATGATTCTATGAACTACCTTTCAGTTAATTGAAATATTTTAGTGTTTGATAGAACCACTTCTTTGACTATTATTATAAATAAGTTATTTAGTATTAGAATAATCAGCATCCAGAGAAACAATTAATAAATAGATATATAAAATGGTTTTGTATACATGTACATATATATTTCTCTAATGGGAGATAACTCTAGGGCAGGGAGAAGGGAGTAGAATGGGATATTATTAAAAAAGAAAGTTACTTGACTTTAATATATATTTAAAAGGAATAGCAAGTTTTACATAATAGTTTTTCAGTTTCCTGTACGATTCCCCCCCCCCCCCATGCTATTATGTTATGGAAATACTTGTTTTATTTCTTAAGTTCAAAATAAAAAATGTATCAGTGAAATGATTACTAATGTAAATATGATTTCTGGAAGATTCTAAGCACTTAAGTGATATATGAAAGTCTGTTTTCACTTTGTAGCCAGCAGCCAAGCTGACTGCATATTTACTCCATTACCCCCATTTATTTATGAACTTTTAAAGCAAATTTCTACTATTTTCAGGAATTGAATATAAAGAGATGATTATATATTTATGTAACACCTTTTCTTTGAAAAGTTCAGAGCTATTGTTTCCTCTAAAATGTGCATATGAATAACAGAAAATAGATACAAAATTTAAGTCTTTGTATATATTTGTATTTATTCACTTTATCTTTATGATGTACATATTTTATAACATACTTATTTCCCCTATTACAGTTTAGGTTCCTTGTGAGGATAGAGTTTCATTCTTTGTAGTTCTATCTTTACGTCTAGCATGGTCCTGGGAACACTTAATAAAAACTTATGATTGATTGATCCTACATGTCTTTTCTTGACTATGTCCAGCAAACCTTAGGTTTTCAAACTTACCTTGGCAAACTTAGTTCTATGCAACAGGGGAGAGGATGGAATTTCCAAGTTGAATTGCTCATTGTTTTTATGTTTGTATACCAGGCTAATGAGGCAGGTTTAGAAGAAAAAAGGTTGGTGAGAAAGAAGGATAAGGACCTGATAAAAGTTATAGAGCATCCCATTGCTTGAACCATGGGGTAGAGAGAGAGCAGGACCAATCCTAGAACACATTTTCAAGTGTGTATCCTTTCCTCTTCCTGACTACCTCTTTTTCCCTCCCCTTCTTTGATGTCTTCTCTCCTCTGCCCATTAGACCTCTAATCCTTTCAGCCTGTAGTCTTTAGTCTGGGTTAGTTTGTTCTTGTCCTTCATTATGAAAGGAGACCAAAATGACATCACTATGATAGAGATGAGTTACAGTGTGTCTGACTGGGCTGATCAGATAACAGCAAATCTCACAGACTGGGCAATAATAGTCCTCTGTGAATACCTGGAACGGTTATGCTAAATTTAACTATCTTATGTTTCCTTTGGGTTACTTCATTTCTGTCTTCCTCGTAGAGTGCAGCACACTCTCTGATGAAGGCACACCATGTTGGATAGTTCTGTGCCAGTATCTCACATGCTACACAATCAGTTCTAAGTTATTAAGAGACCTTCAGGGTGTCCCAATATCCCTTCTTCTGACCCCTTGTGAGGGTTTGCCCTGTGTGAATTCTCCATAAAATAGTCTTTCCAGCAAATGTACGTATGGCATCCTAACATATCCAGCCTATCATAGATGAACTCTCTATAGTAATGTAGGCAGTTTAGCTTGAGAAAGAACTTCATTGTCCAGTATCTTTTCCTGCCAAGTGATCTTCAGCATCTTCATAAGAAATTTAAATGGAAGCTATTCAATTTCCTGACATGGTTCTGGTAAACTATCCAGGATTCACAGACCTATAGCAATGAGATCAGCAAAATGGCTCTGTAGGCCTTCAGTTTGGTATTCAGCCTAATATCTCTTCTTTCCCACACTTTCTTTCTGAGCCTCCCTACTGATCTAGCTCTGGCAATGTGTGTGTCAACTTCATTGTCAATGTGTACCACCTTGCAAAGGACATTGCCAAGGTAAATGAACTTATTTTATATTCAGTATTCAAAATTTCTCCATTTGCTATGTTTTGTCCTTCATTCTAAAAGAAGATCATGACATCCCAGGGTGGGGTGAGGGGTGGTGATGCCATGATAAGCACATGAATTATATTTGAGTGAGGGGGTACTAGGCTAAGCCACCAGCCTCACTTTCTCCTCCAGAGTCATCTAGGTCCAGTGGCCAGATATGAGTTAGGACTACTGGAGTTGGTCCTGGATGCAAGAAAATCAGGGTTAAGTGACTTGCCCAAGGTTACATAGCTAGTAAGTGGCAAGTGTCTGAGGCTGAAGATTCACTCTCCTCCTCCTGAAATCAAGGCCAGTGATGTAGCTGCTGGATGCTGTGGTGCTGGCTGAAGGAGTGCCTGTATGTTCCTAGTAATAATCATTAGACCAAAATTAGAACAAGCAGTAGAGAATCTATCCATACTTTGTTGCCTCTTAACTTCAGAGGCGCATTGTGTGTACAGTCATCTGCAAACAGAAGATCATGCACTATTACTCCCTCCTTTATGGTCTTGGCTTGCAGCCTTTTCAAATTGGAGAATTTGCCATTAATGCAACATCTGACCTTGAGGACATGACATGTTCATCCTCAGTGAAGGC
Source organism: Macrotis lagotis (assembly GCF_037893015.1). NCBI lineage: Eukaryota > Metazoa > Chordata > Mammalia > Peramelemorphia > Peramelidae > Macrotis > Macrotis lagotis. The sequence continues at coordinate 814,866,169 of NC_133658.1, read as the reverse complement.
ATTTGATAACATGGCTGAAAACATCATGTGAAAAAGTATGGGAGTAAAGACACATCCTTGTTTCACTCCATTGGTAAATGGGAAATATCTAGAGCATCATCCATCTTCCAGAACCCAGGCAGGCACGTCATCATAAAATTGATGTACAATACTGATGAGCTTCTCTAGGCAACCATAATTTGACATAATTGACATAATTTTCCACAAACCCTCTCTACTGATGTTATCAAAGGCCTTGATAAGATCTACAAATGCTGTATACAGATTTCTGTTCTGCGCCTGGAATTTTTGGGGCCTTTTTTAGGGTGTTGTTGAGCAGCAAACACCATATCAACTGTTTCTCCACCTTTTCTAAAGCCACTCTGGCTCAGGAATGTGACCATTATCCAGGTGAAATACCAGCCTATTGAGAAAGGACTCTGGCAAGAATCTTACAGCAATGACTAAAAGTACCCCTGTGATGGTCACAGGACAATCTATTTCCTTTACCTTTATAGAAATGGACAGTGGAGTCATGCTTGGATTCCTGAGGGATAATCTCTTCACACCATATAGGCAGGAAAATTTCAGTCAGCATATGAATGAACAAAGGACCCCATACCTTGAGGATCTCACCTGGAATAGAATCAGCACCAAGACATAAAAGGAGTCTAAGGGCATCAAAACCTCTTCTTTAGCTAGAACTCCAGCTAGAGTTGGCTTTATTTGAACTTGAGGTAAGCAGTCAATGACTTCTGCATTGATTAATGGAAGATTGTTAATAACACTATGAAAGTGTTCAGCTCATCTTTCTAGGATAAAGTTCCTGTCACTAATCAATGTGACTCCATCAGCACTGAGTAATTGGGATGAACCATAGGTAGCTTTTAGGGCATCATAAAAGCACTTTGGATGTTACTATCCACATAAAACTTAATTTTATCTGCCTTCTTACTGAGCCAAGAATCTTGCATCTTTCTAAGGTTCATTTATACTTTACTTTAGATGTATTTAATTGCTGCCTTCTTATAAATGGATCAACTATCCTACTGGTAAACCCTGTGGAGTTCTGGTTTTTTCATTTAGCAGCTTCTGTATTTCTCTCTGCATCACTTTCATCATTTGATGTTTATGAGTATTCTGATCCAGATGAACGAATGTTGGGGTATACACTAAATCTCTGAAAGCTGGGTGTGTTCAATAAAGACTAGTGCCTCAGGTGTCAGGACTGCTGAGAACTTTTTCAGGGTTGTTTTCCACCTTTGATGTCCAACTGAGTCATTTAACTCTTACTTGTGAGTCCAAAAAACTGTAACATTCCCTCATCCACACCAGGAAAATCATTTTGGCAGGTGGCTAAACCGGGTTGATATTAACTGAGGGAGTCTTAAACTCATCGATGAGTTGATAGGGGTATATATCCCAAGCATGTAAAGTCTTCTACTGGTGGAATGGGCAGATGAGTGCACTTCTTTCCAAGGACCATGAAAGTTCCGAAATAGGTGCATTGTAGAACCCTTAGAGCTTGGTTAGACATTGAATATGCCAAAGTTCTCCACTGCATTTAGAACCATCACTCTGTCTTGCCATTGGATCATGATGACTTTGGAAGAGTCATCTGCAACTTTGTGCAGCTCTGCATCACTTAAATTCAATTTATGCTCAAATCAAAATATGCCCATACTATTTTACCATTCCTAACTCAAAGTCCTGTGGTGACAGGCAAGTGATGAAGCTGCAGGTTCGGAAATACTGAGAGCTGTACTCACAACTTGCACCCAGGCTACTGAAGTCTTGGAGTTGTTTCCTCATTGGAAGCAGCAATGGAATTCAGCAACTCCCTGGGGGGGGTCTGAGCATCACTTTTAAGGAATGAACCTCTCACCTCTTGGTGTGTAGAAGGGACTAGAAAAAGTGCCCTAAAATTGTCTGCTTCCCCAATCCTGGTAAGCCTTATTACCACTGCAGGTAGGAATTACACCCTGAGGCTGAAATACAAAAATATATATATAAAAACTTTTTCAAAGAAGATTCTACTCACCATCATGCATGGAATGTACACATACTCAGAGACAACACAAAAACCAATAGACCTAAAAGACAAACAGCTCCTGTTGCAAGAGAATTCAGCAGGCATCATAACCAAATAGCAACCCTGAGTGAAACAAGGCTGACAAATGAAGGCCAACTGAATGAAGTCGGATCTCTATACACGTTTTTCTGGAGTGGCCAGAGTGAAGAGGAATGCCGTGAAGCTGGAGTAGGTTTTGCAATCAAAACTAATCTAGTCAACAAGTTTGAATGCCTACCAAAAGGCATGAACGACAGGCTCATGACAATGAGATTGCCACTTGCAGGAAAACTCCGTGGAAATAGGATAGGTTGTAGTATTGGTATTTAGAACTTGAAGACCTCTCAAAGATTCCAGTCTCTGATTTTACAACTTGGACAAAAAGGGACAGAGTTATTTGCTCAAGGTGTTACTGGTACTAAGTACCAGAGCCAAAATTCAAATAGAGAATACTTTCCATTATGCCATGCTGCTTCCCTGTTCAATCTCCAGATTGTGATCAGCAAGTTCTTCCTGAAATTTCATTTTCCTTATATCATTCCTCTTAAATTTAGGGAACTCTATATTGTTTCTACTTACTTATCATAGTAAACCCAATTTCAACACTCAAGGGTTTTCATTAAGGTCCTGCTCTAGCTATTCAATCTCATAAGATCACAGAATTATAGATTTAGATTGGTCATTTAGTCTACTGCCATCTTTTTCTGAAGAGGAAACTGAAATTGAAGTGGATAGGATAAGTGAGTTGCTCCAGATCTCACAGGTAATGGGGAGGAGGGAGCTAGGGTTCAGACTGTCATATTCCAATTCAAGTCCTACCAAATCCATTTCCTTACTCATCATTGTACATATTTTCTTTATTTTTCTCTATGTAATTTATCCTGCCTGAAATGATCTTGTCACTTCCTTTCTACCAAATCTATCACTTCTTTCAAGGCTCCCAGGCACTAAGGAATTTCTAATAAGTCTTGCTTAACTGACTTTACCTGTTTACCTGTTTACTCTCTTAACATTTACAATAATGCTTTAGTGAATTTCTGTGATTATTTGATGTGAATTCACTAAATGTAAGATTTTAGGTTAAGGTTAATTCAATGCTCGAGAGAATTCCTTTTTTTTTATGAATCTGCCTACTAGCCATATGACAGAGGCTACATTAGTTATAGTCACATGATGTGAATAGGAAGGTTTATAACAGATTGTTTGTTAAATATTAAAATAAACATGATTCCCTTCCCCTTTATTATTTTTAACAAGAAATAATTGCTTATTAATCAGATGAAGTCTTATATTTGTCACAAGAAAGTAATTTGTTAAAGAGATTAAGTTTATATTATAATTCATTACCTTTTTCACTTATTCTTAGCTTGTATCCATAATGTTATAGACTCAAAGATATAAAGATGGGAAATCTCCAAGCACTGGATTCAGGATTTCTGTGAACTTTTGAAAAAAAAATATACCTTTACTTCAATATAATTAGTTTACTTTGTAATCCTATGTGTTTTTAAAATTAATTTAAGATATTATTTTCAGAAAAGCACCATTGGCTTCAAGAGACTGTCAAAGGGGATCATGGCACAAAAAAGATTAAGATCCCTAATACTAACCTAACCTCTTTTTTACAGATGAAAAAACTGAGGCCCATAAAGAGTACATGCCTTATGCAGGGTCATAGTAAGTGTTCTTGTTTCTTAAGTCAGATTCATTGATTCAAATTTCAGCACTTTCCACTGTCTCCCAATTTTATCTCCTAAATTAATGATACCAGCAGTTGCTGAATTTAACATGGGAAAGTGCTCCAAACAAACAACTCACTTACTGCCTGAGGGAAGTCTGACATTTCAATCAATCCATTAATATTTATCTGTATCAATGGAGGCTTTCTTCACACCTGGGTCCTTGAAAGCCTCCCTAGGTAGCAGCATCAGTATTCACTCAAACACAGAGCTGAAGAATCCTAATGTCTTTCTTTAGTAGACCAATTAGAGAACACATTAATTCAAAGCAGAAGACATTTAATGAAACAAAAGGGCAAAATAAGTGAAAAGAAAACTTCCCCCCAACCTGCCATGCAGCTGTGTAATATCCTACAAGTTACCATACTTTCAATGAAAGAAGGACCATACATAAAGAACATACTGGAATTTGACTGACTGTTCATCTCATGTCTTCTGTATTGTATATTAGTGTCTTCAAGGAATATCTTGTGATTTTATGACATTTCTATTTTTTTGCTTGGCATCTTTGTTGAATAATTGCTGCTTTCTGCTCCTGTCTGGTATTCTTCATCTTTGTTGTGTCATCTTCTCTTATAAGGCAGGTTTAACTTCCAACAATTTAGCTTATAGCCCTGTGGGTCTATTGCTATTCTTTTATGAGGCATACTCCATTAGTTGTACCTAGCCATCTAGAGGTGCCCTCAGACATTTTTAAGTTTACCTTTTGATAGACTTTCTCTTTTTCTTGCTGCCACTTAGAGTTGTAGGGATGTCTCCAGTCATCCTGATTCATATCTGGTCATTGAACCCTGATGACTCTGGAGGAGAAAGTGAATCTAGTGACTTACTCAAATTCACATGCATGTTATGGCATCACCTCCCTTATGTCATCTATGAGAAAGTGGGACAAACATCTTCAGCAGCAGCAGCAGCAAACTCTAATGTGTCTTATAATAAAGAAATTCCTTTTAAAATCTTTCCCTTACTATGATGTCAGTTGTGGTATATGCATATTATGGGTTGGATTGGATAGAGAAGACTAAAAGATGTTGGTGACCTCTGTCTTTACCCCAGAAATGGATGAAGAAAAGAAGGAAGGAAACAGGTTTTATTAAGTATATAGTATATTTAATTTTTAATTTTTTTATGTTTTTGGTTTTTTCAAGGCAATGGGGTTGCGACTTGCCCAAACACAGCTAGGTAATTATTAAGTGTCTGAGATCAGATTTGGACTCAGATCCTCCTGACTGCAGAGCCAGTGCTCTATCCACTACACCACCTAGCTGCCCTTATAGTATATTATAAAATTATACTAAGTACTGGAGATAAAAATTCTAATGCTCATGTCATCAAGAAGCTTACATTCTAATGGAACAAACAACATACTCAAGGGAATGATGCTTTAATTTATTTGACCTGCTGAAGAATAGATTTACATATCTCATTAGGAAATAATAATTAATTGATTTAATCTTGATTCTTGGATCAGGAACCAGAGGGAAAGGGGACTGGAAAGTGGACTGTAACAGACTACAGAGTGGTTGCTGAAGAGGTTATGCTGATCAGAGCAGAGGAAATGAAATGAATCTGAGGTGGTATGTTGCAGAAATGCATATTAATCACCAGCCATCTCCAATTCTCTGTGTAAGATACTATTGAAGATACCAAGACAGTTTCTGGGGATCTTGGGGATAAAAGAAATATGTGGACAAAACTTAAACAATATGTTAATGTAAGTCTGTAGTGTGAGATTAACAATATACAAATATGAGATTATAATATGAAAGTCTATTAAGAAGTACTTTGAGCTATTTATTGACGTATGTGTCATATAGGAAATAATGGCCATGAGCTTAGAGTAGAAAGGATTCTTGGTGGTAGAGCAACTTGAGAAGGCTTCATAGAAGAACAGAAGGACTTCATCTGGATTGTAACAAACGAATAGGATTGTGTTAGACAGAGAAGAAAGGAGGGAACATTCTGGAGATTAGGACTCGGAAGGGAGAAGAAATGACATGAGAAAAGATGGAACAGGCAAAGTACAAGACATGTTAAAGGAAGAGTGAATAGATCGGCCTTTATAAAGGCTGCTCTCTCAGCTATCTATATCTGTATCTGTATCTGTATATTTATATCATCATCTATATCTATATCTATATATCTACATCTATATATCTCTATCTCTCTATGTCTACATCTACACCTATATATAATCTATACCTATATCTATATCTAAATCGAGAGAGAGAGAGAGAGAGAGAGAGAGAGAGAGAGAGAGAGAGAACAGAACAGACCTGGGAGATGAGACTAAAATGTCAGTGACATCCAGATTATAGAACAGATTATAGAACTAGTCCTTGAAGGAAATCATCAATTATTTTCTGAATATCTACTATGTTTAGGTACATAACATTGCAATACATGTATCAGGGGTGTATGGGATAGGTATTCAAGGAGGACTAACACTTCTAGTGTTAGTTAGCCCTTTTCAGGGCTGCCAATTCATGTCTTTGGTGTTTTCCTGGCATTCATCTCTCACCTGTGGCTCTAAGAAACTAAATCTTGCTCAGAGGTCATGCCCCAGTAAACCATCTCAGCAGATGGGCTAAAGCAGGGTATAGATCACAAACTGCTTGTTGGGGGGGTGTCTCTACCCCATGAATGTGAAGACTTCTCCTGGTTGAATGGGCAAATGAGAACAATTTGTTGCATTGGCCTTGAAGGTGGCTGTAGCAAAAACTGTGTAGCACTTAGAGTTTAGTCAGATACTGAAAATGCCAAGGTCATTCACTGCATCTGGATCATCACTAGTCATTCTGACATTTTGCCTCTAGATTTTGATGATTCTGGAAGAAAGAGTGAGACTGATGATGACTTTGTGCAACTATATCTTACTTAACCACCTTGTGCTGTCAAGGATCCTCTCTGAAAATGAAAGACAACCAATAACAAGAAGTAATATATCAATAAATAAGCCTGATGATGATGATTTTGCTTCCTCCCCCAAAGATGTAAAAAAGAAGGAAGGAAGAAAGGAAAGAAAGAAGAAAGGGGATATTTATTCTGGGGGTTGAGATAATCCTTAAGAGTCATATCTTTTGCTGAGTAATCTTGAAGAAATAATTTAAACTTTCTATATAGAATTTTATTCCTCTATAAAATGAGGAAGTGTAATTAGATAATTTCTAAGACTTTTTTCAATTCTGTAATTCTCTGGCATATATATATATATATATGTATATATATACATATATATGTATTGACTTATTCAGGAATATAGGATTCAGAAATAATAATTTATTTTTCTTTGCCAACACTAATATTCTAAACAGCATTCTTGTGGCCTGAAGGACTTAATATACTTTTTAAAGTGTCTAAATGATTCCCTAGGAATACTTACAAGTTTAGCTTTAGCTTTCTGATTAACCAAATTGTCCTAGGAGTATTATAGAATCTGGTTTGATTTGGTTCTTAGTCTTGGACCTTTCTTGGTGAAATGATAGAGTTCACACTGGATATTTAGAGAGTTTTGAATTAATCCTTGAATCTTCCCAACTAACAAGGTCTATCACTCCCCTGCACCAATTTCTTTCCATAGTTAGATCCTTCCATTCACTGTTGCACATATATTTAAAAAAATTATTTGTTAAATTTTATGTAAAGAGAATTTTCAGTATTCATTTTTGTAAAGTTTTTTCTCTTCTACCCTTCCCTCCTTCCATACTAGGATAGTGAATAATTTGAATATGTTATACATATACAATCATGTTACACATATTTTGTGTTAGTCATGCTATGAAAGAAGAATTAAAAAAAACAAATTTAAAAAAGTGAAAATAGTATGCTTTGATCTCTATTCAGATTCCATAATTCTTTCTCTGGATGTGGATGACATTTTCCTTTGGAGGGCTTTTAGAATTCTTTGATTGGGGCAGCTAGGTGGTGCAGTGGATAAAGCACTGGCCCTGGAGTTAGGAGTACCTGGGTTCAAATCCGGTCTCAGACACTTAGTAATTATTTAGCTGTGTGGCCTTGGGCAAGCCACTTAACCCCATTGCCTTGCAAAAACCTAAAAAAAAAGAATTCTTTGATTGCTGTATTGCTAAGAAGAGCTAAGTTCATCAGAGTTGGTCATCACATAATGTTGCTGCTGCTGTGTACAATGTTCTGTTTCTTCTCACTTCACTTAGCATCAGTTCACATTAAGTATTCTCATTTTCTGAAATTTGCCTGTTCATCATTTCTTATAGAGTAATAATATTCCATTATAATCATAGACCATAACTTGTTCAGTCATTCTCCAATTGATGCACATTCCCTCAATTTCCAATTCTTTGCCACCACAAAGAGAGCTGCTATAAATATTTTTGTACATGTGAGTCTTTTCCATTTTTTATGATCTCTTTGGGATACAGACCTTGTAGAGGTATTGCTGGATCAAAGGGAATGCACAATTTTATTGCTCTTTAGGTATAGCTCCAAATGGTTTGCCAGAATTTTTGGATATGTTCACAAATACACTATCCCAGTTTTCCTACATCCCCTTCATTTCCCTTTTCTGTCATATTAGCCAATCTGATAGGTGTGAGGTGGTACTTCAGAGTTGTTTTAATGAGCATTTCTCTAATTAGTAATGATTTAAACATTTTTTTCATATGAGTATAGATAGCTTTAATATCATCATCTGAAAACTGCTTGTTCAGATCCTTTGACCATTTATCAATTGGAGATGACATATAAATTTGATTCAGCTCTCTATTTTAGGAATGATTGCCTGTTTACTTTTACATCTTTGCTTACCAGTTTTTCCCACCATAGGATGCCTTTTATGCTCTTCCCACCTCTCCAAATCTTATCAACCCTTCACAGTTCAGCTCTAGCTCCTCTCTGGAGTCTTTATTAGCTGTCTCAAACCTCAATAATTTCCTTCTACTCATTTGACAATAAGTAAATACTATATTGACTTATTAGAGATGGATATTAGAAAATAATGAAAATATGGTTTCAAGTCTGATCTATGATATGTATGATTGTGTGATTCAAGTGTTAACCTCTTAGTTTCTCAGTGGCCTAGGCAGTCAGAAGAAAAGTCTTGAGAGTGTGGTACAGTACAAAGAATTCTGGATTTGGAATCAGAACATCTTGGCTGTATCGTTTTTTAGTTGTGGAATCTTGGACAAGTCACTTTCTTTGTGCCTCGGTTTCCTTTATGTAAAATGAGATAGGGGAACTTATAAAGTTCAGACCAACTTTGAATTTATGATGCTATGATGATTTAGTTCAATATTTTGATACCATAAAGACAGGATATGCTTCAACTAAGTCCTAAAAAAATGCTTAGATTGTCTATGCTTTTTAGTGACTTATCATGATTGAATATAGTATAAAATTTGGTACACAGCTGCTTAATCTCCTTTTTATTTTTCTGAAATGTTATTTTATTTTATCTTTTCCTATTGCACATAAAGATTGTTTTCCACATTCATCATTTTTGTAAAATTTTAAGTTTCAGTTTTTTCTATCTTCTTCTCTTCCAATTCCCCCTTCCTGTGGTAGAGAGTAATCTGAAATGGGTCCAGCATGTTCTATTGTGTTGGATATATTTCCACATAAGTTATTTTATGAAAGAAGAATTTGAACAAAGGGGGAAAATCATGAGAAAGAAAAAACATTAAATTTTTTTTAAAAAAATAGACATAGTATGCTTTGGTCTGCATTCAGACTCCATAGTTTTTTCCTCTGAATATGGATGATATTTTCTACTTCAGGTCTTTTAGGATTGTCCTTTGATCACTGAACTGAGTCCATCATATAGTTAATCATCTCACAGTGTTGCTGTTATATGTGTATTATACCTCCCTTACTTCTGCTCAATTCATTCAGTATTAGTTCATGTAAGTCTTTCCAGGCTTTTCTGAAATCAATTCAATCATGATTTCTTGCAGAACAATTTACTCCATTATACTCATTTACCATAATTTGTTTAGCCATTTCCCAATAGATGGACATCTCCTTAATTTCCAATTCTTTGCCACTGCAAAAAGAGTTTTTTTGTGGTCTCTTTAGGATACAGACCTAGTAGTGGTACTGCTGGATTAAAGAGTACATGGTTTTATTGACCTTTGGCATTGTTCCAAATTCTTCTCCAGAAAGGTTGGATAGGTTTATAACTTTACCAACAGTGCATTAGTGCCCTAGTTTTTCCAAATACTCTCCAACATTGATCTTTTACCTTTTTTTGTCATTTTAGTCAATTTGATAGATGTTTGATGGTACTTTGGAGTTGTTTTAATTTGCATTTCTCTAATCAATAATGATTTGGATTTGCATCACTTTTCCATATTACTTTAAATAGCTTTAATTTCCTCACCTGAAAACATCCTGTTCAAATTCTTAGACCATTTATCGATTGAGGAATGATTTGTATTCTTATAAATTTGACTCAGTTCTCTATATATTTAAGAAAGGAATCCTTTATCAGAACCCTAGCTGTGAAAATTGTTTTCCAGCTTTCTAAATTCCTTGTAATCTTGTTTGCATTGGTTTTATTTGTACAAAACCTTTTTAATTTAATGTAATCAGAATTATCCATTTCACATTTTATAGTCTTATCTGTCACTCATTTGGTCACAAAATCTTCCCTTCTCCATAGAGCTAACAGATAAACTATTCCTTGTTCTCTTAAATGGTTTATGGTATTTCCCTTTATGTAGAAATCCTATACCCATTTGGACCTCATCTTGGTAAAGGGTATGAGATGTTGGTCTAACAGCAGTTTAATGTTAGCAGTAGCTAGCATTTATGTAGTGCCTAAATGTTTGCAAAATGCTTTGCATAAATTAGCTCAATGGATCCTCACAACAATCCTGTGTAGTCCATGTTACAGATATTATTATATTCATTTAATTGATGGGAAACTGTGGTTTGGAGCACTTAAATGATTTCTTGATAGGAAAATCTTACAGCTGATAAACATCAGATGTAGAATTCTTAGTCAAGTGTTGCTTGACTTGGAGTCTTGATCTCTTGTCCACTGTGCCCTCCTTTTTTCTTGGAAGTGGAATGGATCTTCCTTTACCTTCTAATGGTTGCCTTCTTTATTTGATGCTGACATGACTCCTGTGCTCCCCAAATTGCTACAGGTTTCAGTTGAAGAGGAGATGAAAAAGAGTAGAAAATGGGGAGCAACTAGGGGGTACCAACCCTGGAGTCAACCCTAGAGTCAAGAGGACTCAAGTCACACTAGCTGTGTGACCTTGAGCAAGTCACTTAACCCCATTGCTTTGCAAAAATCAAAAAGAATTAAAAGAATAGAAAATAGAGAAAGAAGGGAAGCATACTTTCTCAGAACTGAAAAAACAGAATTGAAAGCAAAAAAAAAAATAAAAGATAAACTATTGTTTCCTATCCAAAGTCCTCTAGCATAGCCTGATGCCGGGAGCCTCAGTGGTATCAGAATAGCATGACTGTATTGTCATGAGAATGCCCAATATTATATTTTTTATAAATTTTAAATGCATTGTTTTATTTCTTAACTTTTCTCTAGAAAATAACTTTTTCAAAATTGTCAGTCTCTGAAAAGGAAGATGCAGTTCTCCCTCTAAAGTGCATTCTTTTTGGAATATCTAGAGAATTTGGCAAACATCCTGACACATTCAAATGTGTATATAATAAAGTTTGGACTGGTAAAAGAAATGAAAAAGAAAAATGACAGGAGGATAATTTGCATGGGATCAGCTGGAGTGACCTTAATATAGCTGTTCTGTAGCTTTGCTGTCTATATTTGGCTTGATTTCCTCATCCTTCACCATATATTACTCTCACTAAAGTTCACGGCCAATTAAAATGATGGCTTCTTCTGAATCACCAGAGAGACTGAAGGGCAGAGAGGCATTAGTTACTATCAGAAAAATGCCTCCACAGTGTATCTGTGAAAAATTAAAGTTGTACTTTCTGCACAATTGGCCAACAATTGTGGGACCCTGAAAATGAGCTCAATCTAGAGATACAGGAACAAAGATTGTCAGAATTCTCATCATTGTTTATGGGCTGAAGGCTTTTCTAAAGGAGCTGCCAATGGAAAAAAAAACTGAAGAGCACTTAAAAAAGAGCAATCGCAATGTTGAAAATACTAAAATAGTATTTCAGTTATTTAACATGGAGAAGCCTCCTAGTGACTTTAATGAAATTCTTCAAGATTGCCATCACTATCTATAAATCCTTTCTACCCCAAACTGAACCTGGAAATTTGAATTTGTTGACTTATATTGTTGTTGCAATGTTTCAGTCCTGTCCCATTCTTTGAGACCCATTCTTTGTGACCCTGTTTGGGTTTTTTTTTTTTTTGACAAAGGTACTGAAGTGGTTTGCCACTTCCTTCTCTAGCTCATTTTGTAGAAAAGGAAACTGGGGCAAATAGGGTTTAGTCACTTTCCCAGTGTCACACAACTAGTGAGTTTCTGAGGCACAATTTGAACCCATGTCTTCCTGAATTCCGATCTGGTGCTCTATCTTCTATGTAAGTTTCTAATGAATACTTGTTAATTGATTGTTTGAATGATAGATACTTTTCTATTGATGGTATATACTCTTTCTACTGTACTTCTAAACATATTTCTTATTTATAAGTTTTATTAATATCTTCTGATTTTGGGCAGCTAGATGACTCAGTTAGCGAGATTGATGGCCAAGGATTCAGGAAGACTCTTCACCTTGAGTTCAAATCTGCCCTCAGACACTTAGTAGCTGTGTGACCTTGGGCAAGTCTCTTAGTCCTATTTACCTCAATTTCTTTATCTGTAAAATGAACTGGAGAAGGAGACAGTAAACCACTTCAGTAGCTTTGCCAGGAGAACTTCAATTACTTTAATGAGGAGTCTGAAATGACTGAACAGCAACAGCAACAATCTGCTTTTTTTTTTTTTTTTTAGGTTTTTTCAAGGCAAATGGGGTTAAGTGGCTTGCCCAAGGTCACACAGCTAGGTAATTATTAAGTGTCTGAGACCAGATTTGAACCCAGGTACTCCTGACTCCAAGGCCGGTGCTTTATCCACTTTGCCACCTAGCCGCCCCCAACAATCTGCTTTTTCAAAAGTCATTACCAGATATAATTTCTATCCCTTCCCCTTCCAATTCCCCTTTGTAATAAAGAAAACTGTTAAGCAAAACCAGGAAATATGGAGACCATTGTCTGATGTCATCATCTTGTATTCTACACCCACTTCTCACACTTTTCTCCTAAGGTTGGAAGAATTCCTGGAATGGAATTGTTCTTTATACTTAATCAGAGTTTAATGGCATTTTAATATTGTTTTCATTTCCTTTTTGTAGTTATTATACATATAGTTTCTTTTCTCTGTTTACTTCATATCAGTTCTTATAAGTCTATGCTTCTCTGAATTCATCAGATATATTGATTCCAACTAGAGTATTCCATACATGAATTTGCCACAACTTGTTTGGTCATTCTCCATTTTGTGGGTACCCACTTTATTTTCAAATTTTTGCTGCTACTAAAAGAATTGCTATGCGATTTTTTGTTATCTATGGGACTTTTCTGTCTATGTGAATTTCCTAGACTCTATGTACTTTCTCCTCTACTTTAAGCCTAATTCCTTTTTCTTTGTCTACAATGGGAAGTGAGAGAACTCTTGGTTAGATTCTTGGGCTTAGTACAGTGTCTAGCATCTAGTAAGCACTTAACAATTAACTGACTGATTGATCTTCACTCACTATGTCCAAAGTCCATTTGAGGTTAGAAGAATAAGAAATGACATAGTCCTTGGACTACCAGGTTCAGGACATTCCTGCTGTTAAGAGTCATTTGGGAAGAAGGATGAAGGGGTTGGATTGAGAATTATATGGAAAAAAAGGAACTTCTTTTATTTGTTGTTGTGTTTTTGTTTTATTGATATATAAACATTTTTTCAAATAACATACAGGAGTGAGGAAGTTTGAAGTCTTTACTAGAGTTCTGGAAGCCATGGGATTTAACTTGGTTTACAGGGTCTTTTTAAGATAGCTCACAGCTATACATTTGCTAATGATTTTTTTTGTGAGTTGGTAGCAGGGAGGGTAAATATAGTAAATAATGAACCTTGAAGTTAAGTTCTCAGAATAAAAATAGGAAGACAAAATGAAATTACTGGTTATTTTAGGCAGTAGGTTACTTGAGCTCTGGAAGGCAGCCAAATAGGATAGAAAGAGCATCATCCCTGAGGTAGAAGACCTGAGTTTGTGTCTCTATTCTTTCATTTACTTGAGGCATTTTCACTTTTCTGGCTATAATTTCTCTTTTAAAAAATGAAAATGATTTTATTTCCTACCTCATCTTCTGGTTTTGTTGTTTCAATCATGTCAGACTCTTCATGACCCCATTTGGGATTTTCTTGGAAAAATATTGGAGAGTTTACCATTTCCCTTTTCTTTGTCTACAATGGAAAGTGAGAGAACTCCTGACTATGTTATATATAAGAAAAATAAAGCAAACAGGGACAAGTGACTTTCCCAGGGTCATTAACTAATATCTGATGTCATATTTGAATTCAGGAAGAAGCGTGCAATCTATTTACTGCATTGCCTAGATGCCCCTTAATGTGTGGTAGTAGAACTCAAACTTCCTTTTGACTGGACAGGTCACAATTTCTCAGAATTACCTCAGAGAACTCTCTGTGACTATAAATTGCAGAACAGTTGCAGATTTGCACTGGTATAAGGAATTTTCTCAAATGGATTTCCCTTAACCAATGAAATTACTAATTTGGACCCCCCCCCATCCTAAACATACAAACAAACCAAAAAACCCTATCTTAGAGTATTGTCTCAAATTAGAGACTGTATATAAAGTACTTTGTAGCATAATAGATGAATACAGAAAGCACCTGTGTTTTCAATTCAATTTAATAAATATATATGTACCTTCAAAATGTTCCTGCCCTCAAGAAACTCACAATCAAAAAAAAAAAGAGACAGCCAACCAAAGGAAGCTGGAAGAGGAGTGGAGAATGGAAGATATCTGGCTCAGGGGCAACAGCATGTTCTGAAGTGTTCAAACTTGTGAAGAGTAAGTTGAAAAGTCTAGATTCTGTACTCCAAAAAAGGAAAGCTTTGGGAGGGGTTTGGGGCTCTATCCTCCAGTCCTCCAGAGAGAGGGAACAGGAGGCTGACATAGTTGGGAAAGTATTTGAGTTTCCAATTCTGAATTAAGCAGTTCTCCTATTTTCTCCCCCATTAGATTGTGAGGGAAGGGACTATATTTTGCCTCTTTTTGTATTCTCAGATTTAGACCCTGTTGCTTTGGCACATGAGAGTTACTTAATAAATGTTCACTTACTGAATATAATTTCCTCCATTACCACAACTCATAGATCTAGAGATGAATGGAAGTTCAGGGTCCATCACCTTTTTTCAAATAAGGAAACTGAGTCACAGTGAGGTTAAGTGACTTGTCCCAGATAAGGTAGGTACCAAACATAGGGGGAAGAATTTGGCATAGGATTTATGCATTTTTACTACATCAAGCTCCTTCTAGGGAGCATATATCTAATGAGTGTCAGCAGGAGGATCTGAAACAGGTTCTTCCTGAATCCTATCATACTGTCCAATAGACCTCCATATCTTTACCATAAAATTCTCCATAAAACCTCAGTTGTTATTCTCACTGTGTAGCCGAAGGCTACGTGGGTTCGATTCTGCCTATGAGGAATCATTATTCAGACTGGTAAGGCATGGGTGGAAATAAAACAAAAATTTATTATAAAAGGTTACAAGACATAGGAAGGGCTAGAGGGAGAAAAAGAGAGAGAGAGATAAAAGAACAGCCAAGCAGACATGGTCAGAGAAGAATGAGCTGGCTCTGAACTGGAGTCCATCTCAGGTTTTTATGTTTTGCCTCTCATCCAGAAGGCAAAAGGTAAACTCCCTTCCCCTATACTCTGGAGTTAGGTAGAGGAGATTCTCGGCCCAAGGAGATCAGGATACAAATTTTACATTAAACAATGATACTTTAAGAATGGGGAGGGTCCCCACCCAAGATTACAATTATTTCTGTTAAAATCATAATTCTCTACTTCAAGGCAATTCACATTTCAAAAGTCAATTTATATCTCCAACCAAATTCTTTCTGTTACATTCAAATTCTCTTCATCTTCCCCAGCATCAACTGGAATCTAGATTCACACCTTCTCCATCAGTCTTTAGTAGGAAGGGCCAATTGAAGTAGATTGGGGTGGATGGGGAAGTTAAAGATATGAATTCACCAGCAAGAAATGGGTCTACTTGGACCGTTAAGTTTACATATGTTTAAGTTTGGTTTTAGGGACATAACATCTTTATAGTACTACATAATGAACCTCCCAGCAGCTGTCAGGATAGTCCAGGCAGCTGGCAATCTACTTTTTTTTTCTAGTGCTTTTTTCTGTTTAAAAGTCTTCAAACTTTTGTGGCTGCCCATGTTCTCTTCAAATCACCCCCTTAAGCATTCTTTTTAGACTGTAGGCACAATCATAGCTATTTTACATGACAAAGTAAAATTATCTTAAATAAGAAAACAAAGGGGACAATTTTCTCATATGAATAGTTTGATTTAAAAGCCAGTTTGGTTACACATAAAAGATTAAGTGGCACAGCTGCCTGCTGAATATTTATCCAGGAATTTTGATTTTTTTTTTTATATAATCAAGGCACATCCTGTTGTGTCTCCGATGTACCTCTGTAGAATAGCCTTGCTTCATTTAGTCTCACTATAATAATAAAAGGCAGCTTTCTTGATGTTTTCTAATTTCAAAATAAATTTATAATTTAATTTAAAAAATAATTTTAAGCTCCTGGACTAGCTTCCAAGTTATTTTACACTAAAAGATACTGTTGGTCAATAAAATGTATGTAATCCCCAGTAAGTTGTTTTTCATTTTTATAAGTTGTCTCTCAAATTCAGATCTGGGCACTATTTTAGATGGGCATATTGATAAAGCTAAAGTCTGTGAAGAATAAGATGAAGGGACTTAAAAACAAAGTCATATAAGGGGTAGTGGAATTCAATTCCACATTTATTAAATACCTTTTTGCAAGACCTGTAAGTGATCTCAAGAAGTTTGCTGTTTTTTTAAAGGATGCATTATGCACAGGTAAACAAAAGAAGATTACAGATTTAAGGCATGAAGGGAATTTCAGAGTTACCTAGAACAACTACTTCTTTTTTAAGATGAGAAAAGTGAAGTTGAGAGTTAAATTAATATGTTCAAGGTCACACAAGATTTGAACTCCAAATTCAGTATTGTGACATATGAAAAGTCTGAGAGATATAGTTTTTGTATAATTTATTACTTTTAAAATTATGGCTAGCAAATAATTAATAAAAGGTGATCATTTACTTTCTCCTGTAAACAAAAGTAGTCTCTTACAGCTTATATTACTTGGAAGAGTGGGTTTTCCCCATAGGTGGCAATCAACTTAAGAGAGTCATTTGGGAAGAAGGATGAAGGGGTTGGATTGAGAATTATGTGGAAAAAATTAGTACCCTTAGCCTAAATATATTGTAAGCCTAAATATATTGATTTTCCTGATAATCCTCTTGGAAATTAGAGAGAGCTCTTTTAAGGCATAATAATGTTAATAATGTGAAGGGGTTGGGGGGGGGAGTATGGAATGGGACTTTGATTATATCACTCTTAGTCCTCTCTACTCAGAAAAATCCTAGCCTTGGAAAAGCAGACAAAGGAATCTATACCCTACACAAAACTCTCTCAGCAGAACACAAAGGGCTAGAATTTACCTAAATTAGATTCTTGTTGTTCTTTATTGAGAACTAAACTTCCCTGGTTGGGTGGGATGTTGAACAGGATTGAGGAAAATGTTAGATCTAATGTCATCAATAGCTCCATTCTAAGGCTAATTTGATCTAGTAGTTAGGAAATATGAAGGGGAAAAATTTGAATTTCTCCTTATTAATGGATCATTAATATAAAATATATATCTCATTTCTCTCATTGCTTTTTTCTATATATCAGTAGGAAATAGAAGGGTACAAGGAAGAGGTTCAGTGGAATTGCTATGAGAAATTTGAAAAAAGATGAAATTTTGTTATTTTTACCTTTACAGCATTTGTCAAAGCCACATCCTTTCACCTCTGGTTTCCATCATTGCAATAGCTTTTAATGGGTCTCTATACTTAATTCCTTTCCCCCTCTCTCCAAGTCGTTCCTCACTTAGCTTTCAGAATGATTTTTCCAAAGTGTGGGTCTGATCACTATACAAACTTCAGTGGCTTAGTCTGTAGGAACAAATGGAAAGTCCTCTTGTGATCCTCTTTGCTTTTCAATTTTTTCTTTTAACCTCTGCAGACTGTTAGCTTTTACTAAGGCTTTATTGAGATATTCCCCTTACATTACAAATGTGCTCTGGTCAAAGAATACTTGAAACTATCAGTTCTTCCATTTTGTATATCATTTTATTAATGCATTCATTTTTGGAGTGATTATATCATACTTTTAATTTATATTGAGTTTGTAGTCCTCTTTAATTCTGTTTATGCTCTTTGGTGTTTTTCATGTGAATTACTGTTTAGATTATAGATGTACTCTTGAGTTTTTGAGCCTATGCCCCAGATTTGATATTTATCTCTAAGAGCTAAGAGCCCAGAGGACACGAGTTTGTAGCCTCATCCATATATAAGCTGTATTACTTTCAGAAAGTCACTTAACTTCTGTTTGCCTCAGTTTCCTGAGCTGGGAAAAAGTATTATAAGAATACCTACTTCCAAAGGTTGTTGTGAGGATAAAATGAGATCATATTTGAAAGAACTTACCATAGTGTTTGGCACACAGTAGGAGCTTAATGAATAAATAGTTGTCCTCTTCATCCTTCCCAGGATATCCAGAGCAGAAGTTTCTAGTATTGGAATAGTCAGATCCAGCTGAGGCGGCATGTGGCATTTGCTGCATTGTTTTATTTGTATGATTCTCATTTTCCAGATAACATTAATTAGTTCCTTGAGGAAAAAGACAGACTCTTAAAATTTTTCTGTATTTTTTTAATCCTTGAAGGCATATACTGAATGAACCAAAGATATTTGTTGATCCTTTAATCTATTGCTTAGTATATTGTTTTATCTTTTATATATTTATAGGAAAATTTCTGCATCCTTAAGTATTATCTTAGAGTCAAAATTTTCCTATTCCAACATATCTCTCATTTTGTGAAGTTAGGTAACTGGGAAAATATGTGTTGATCAACCCCCCCCCCCCAAATATCTTTTATTAATGACTTTTGTTGTGACTTTGCATTCATTTCTGAAAACATTTCTCTCCCTTCCCCTGACAAACCAGTCCTTGTTAAAAAAAAGTAAAAAAAATTTAAAAGGGGAAAAAACAACCCAGCAAAAACAACCCAGCAAAAACAGCCAATACATTCATTGCATTTGATAACATATGAAATATTGCAGACCCAAAGTTCTTCACCTCTGCCATGAAGGAATAGAGGTATATAAAGTCAGCTCTCCAGTGGAGCTAAGAGTACTTATAATTGCCATGGTTCATTTTTATTTTATTTTTCTTTCTGTCTATATGTCAGAATCACCTTTGAAAACCATCATCCATTTTATCTTCTATTTAGGAAGGTGTTTAAAAGGTGAAAAATTGCTTTTCTGACATGTTGATGCAGTAGGAGAAAGAAATAGATGTGAAAAGGAATTAGAGACGAGTTATACCTTAAATCTGTGCAAAAAAAATGAGGCTTTGGCTTGTTATCCTCATAACGATTCATAAACTACTAAATAACCTAATAAAAAATGAAACAAAGAGAAATTATTCATTAACTATAAAGATATCCTTTCAAAATGTAAGAAGTCATGATTTAATGGTATATAAAATTTACACCTCAACTCAATTCCTTTCAAAATGAAAATTCATTCATTTACCAGATTTGGTTAACTATTTAGTTTTTGGATGGTAAGCTGTAGAGGGATCCTTAGCTTTGTTGGACTAGATAAGACTCTGAGATCCCTTACTGCTCTAAGATTCTATACTACTGTGTTTTATATCACAGGGGATGCTAGATGCTGCTGTGGGTAAAGTGACAACTTTGAATTCTGGAGGACCTGTCTTCAAATACAACCTCAGACTCTTACAAACTGTATGATCTTGAGCAAGTCACTTAACCCTGATTATATCATGTCCACAGCCATCTACAGGCATCCTGATTCATATTTTGTCACTGGAACCAGATGACTCTAGAGGAGAAAGTGAGGCTGGTGCCTTAGCACAGCACCCCTCCCTGTCCCCAAATCCAATTCATGTACTTGTCATGGCATCACCTCCCTTCTTTGAAAATGGACAAATATTATTATAATTATCACAGGGGTTCCACATCAGGTTGGTCACAAGTTAATACTTTTTTTTTCAGTTATACTATATAAGCTCGGATATAGGCAAGAGGTAATCTGCATCATTATCATTATAATCATCATTATCATCACTAACATTTACATAACATTCTTACTATGTGCCAGATATTATGCTAAACACTATTATTTTCATTTCATTTGATCCTTACAATAGCTCTGAGAGATAGCTACTACAATTAACTGAATTTTGCAAATGAGGAAACTGAGGCAGACAGAGAGGTTAAGTGACTTGTTTAGGGTCACACAAGTAGCAAATATATGAGACTGGATTTGAACTCAGGTTTTCCTGATGCCAGGTCTAATGCTCTGTCCACTGTACCACTTAGCTGCCTAGGTCTACATTACAGGAAAGAGGGCTCACATCGATCAAATTTTTGATATTTGATTCTTTTGATTCTTGAAATACTATTATTTATATTGGGAACAAGCCTTCCTTTGAACATCTGAAAATTGAGTTAGGAGACCTGAGTTCCAGTCTCAGTTCTTCTACTCACTTAGCTTGTGACACACAGTAGTCACTTAATACATATGTATTGATTATTTGATTAAGAATCATGTTATTTGCTGCCCCTCATTATTTACTTACATTTAACACAAAGGAGTTGGACTAGATAAGCCCTAAAGTCTGTTAAACTCTTTTATTCCAAGGATAGTTATTTTAATTCTCATTTTACACAAGAAAAAGCTAAAATAGGGAGCATTTGTGTAAGCCTTACTTCAAGTTTTTGCTAGCTATTAAGGAGGCACAACATTCTATCTCTTGCTTCTATGGTTTCCATGTCTGGAATACTCTTACCTTCTCACTGCTGCCTCATAGAATCCCTAATTTCCAGGTACTGTTTCCTTCATGAGCCCCTTTCTCATCCCCTAGGGTAGTCAGGTGGCACAGTTGATAGAGCACTGGTCTTGGAGTCAGTTTGAATCCTGCCTCAGACACTTTACACTTAGTAGATGTGTGACCTTGGGCAAATCACTTAATGCTGACTGTCTCATATCCAAGGCAGTCTTCAGTCCTGATTCATATCTGGTAACTGGACCTAGACAGCTCCAGAGGAGAAAGTGAGCCTGGTGACTTGCAGAGACCCCCGCCCTGGTCACTCAAAAACAATTCATATGTCTGTCATGGCATCACCTCCCTAATGTCATGATCTTCTTTGGCAATGAAGGACAAAAAATATCATATCTCAACCCTTACTATTTATCTGTTTTCTTGTTGTAATTACTTTGTGTATCATCTACTCCTACAGATGAGGTGAGGGAGAGATAGTTTCTATTCTTCAGTACTCCATATATATATATATATATGATTATATAAATACCTACACACATATATTTATGGATATATTTATGGAGATGTGACATTCTCATAGATATTAGGGACTCATGCCAGTTGATGACAGAGGACCTTGAAGTGCATGATTGAGAGATGAAGATGAGGTACAAACTTTTGATTGTAAGAATGGAACCCTCTGGGTCAAAGACATGGAAGGAAAACTGGCCCTTGTCACTGCCGATAGTGGACCTCCTTTGTTGAGATTTTTCTCTATCCCATCTGGTTTGATGTGAGATTTTCTTTTGCTCCCAACTGAAGAACTCATTTAACCTTGGATATTCTATGGTGTATTCTAATCTATAGTACTGCAATTTCTGTTTGCTGTTTTGCAAACATAAATGACTTCCTTGATATTTGTTACTGGTGATGGTATTTTGAATAACCAGCCTTACTGGTTATACAATAGGCTAGGTTGACAAGTGAAACTAAGGGCTATTTTGTACCTTGATTAGTATCCCTAGCCTAAATATATTGATTTTCCTGATAAGCCTCTTGGAAATTAGAGAGAGCTCTTTTAGCATTTCCTAAACCTTATCTGCCTGTCCCTCTGCTAAGGCATGTTGCACAGGATTCTTTCTATTCCCTACAAAGTTGGGGCAAGATCTTAAATTAAATCCATCCATTCCACCTGCATCTCTTTACAATATTCATAGTATCTACATTCTTCATTAGTATTACTTGAAAATACTTTTCATTAGTTTATAAGAGCTAGTATATATATATATGTATAATCTAATATATAAATGCATATTTATGTAATATGCATATATAATATATAATCATTGTATTACCAAGCTGAAATATGTCTGTGCATTACCCCCTTCCCCCAATCATCCTTAGCCAACTCAAGAGGATCTATGATTTTAAATGAAGGGAATTTTGTTTGTGATTTTATATCCCCAGTACTGGCACATTGATTGAAATGTAGTAGGGACTTAAGAAATGCTCAGTGTATCAAATAGAACTGAATAAAATAAACAGTTGTAAGAAATTGGGTTGGCATTGACAAACAAAGATCATCTGTACCAATCCCTTCATTTTACTCAGATTAAATGATTTGCACAGCTACATGATTTACAAAGCAGAAATAAGATTAGAACCTAAGTCTCCTGAGTACAAATTTAGGAACACTGCAAAATGATCAACATTAGTATTACTTTTCTCATTTGATTTTCACAGAAATCCTGTGATGGGTACAAAGCAAGTAGGTCTTATTTTCCCTATTATATTCATTTTATAGAGAAGTTAAATGACTAGGTAATCATGGAGGTCCCTTCCCATTCTGAAATTCTGTGATTTTGTGACTTTCTGTGGTCACAAAGAAATAAGTGGTAGAGACAAGATTTCACAGAATCTCAGTCTAACTCCATAGAATTCAATCTATACTTAAATAATAATGCCTTCTACAATATTCCAGATATTGTAGGTAAGATTTTAGGGATGAAGCATGAAACCAACTGTTGTTTTCACAGCTCTAGCATAGGTAACTCCAATACTTCTAAGATAGTTTATTGCATTTTGGATAACTTTAACTATAATTATGTTTACCTTAAGTCAAGCTTACCTTTTACCCATTTCAACTTTCACTCATTGTTCCTCCTTGGGCCAACCAGAATGAGTATTCTTCTTATATATGACATCCTTTCTTATATTTAAAAGCAGTAATTATGTTCCCTATGATTCATCTCTTCTACAGATTAAACTTCTCTAGTTTATTCTGCTGATCCTTGAAATGTATGAATTTGATGACTTATTAAGATCATTGTCTTTTATATCGTATTTCAACTTCTCCATGTCCTACCTAAAGTGTAGGACTAAACAATAAATTCCCCCTTACAATCAAGGGCAATTCTATGCTCCTGGTCAACTGTTCACAACTCTACATTTTCATTCTTACTCTCCATCCCCATCCAATATATTGTCAAATATATATTGTCAATATATTGTCAACTGTCCAGTCTCCTCTGACACTGCCAGACTGTGGGCCCACACTCTCATCACCTCATACCTGAACTATTGCAGAAGCCTCCTAGTTGGCCTCCCTGCCTCAAATCTCTCTCCACTCTAGTTTATTCTCCCTTCAGTCAAAATGATCATCCTAAAAGACAGATCATGTTCATCCCCCTTTCAACACATTCCAATGACTTCCTGTCACCTCCGGGATCAAATATAAAATCCTATTTGACTTTTAAAGCCTTTCCTAACTTGGTTTATTCCTGTGATTCCAATCTTCTTACTCCCTTCTCCATACTTTTAGTGACATCGATATCCTTGTTCCTGGCTCATGTACTACATCTTCCATTGACATGCATTTTCACTAACTGTCTCTCATTCTTGGAATCCTTTCCTTTTTCCTGACTGTTCTTTTTTTTGAGTCTTGGTCAAAATTTTTCCTTCTGCAAGAACCATTTTTAATTCTCTTCATTGCCAGTGCTTTTCTTCTGAGATTATATCTAATTATTCCAACTAGTTTGTACATAGTTATTTGCATGTTGTTTCCTCCATTTGATTATGAACTACTGGAGGACAAAGACTATTTTTTTGTTTTTTTCTTTATGTAGCACAGAGCCTGATAAGTAGATGCTTGCTTGCTTATGGATTGATACTGGAGAAAGGGAAGAATAACATGCCAGTATGTATTTCTTTATATAAAATAATAACTCATTAGTTTACTGTTTTGGCTACATATCACATTGTTGACATATATTGAGTATTTAGTATAACTATAGTACTAAATCCTTTTTCAACTGACCTAATTTCTATCACTTTGCCCCCCCTCTTGTTCCAGTGAAATTGTTTTGAACTTAAGAAAGAAATCTTGTATTTATTCGTATTAAATTTTGTCTTAACTCATAGGAGTGTCTTTGACTGTAGAGGGAATTTTAGAGGTCATCCATTTCAATCTTTCATTTTGCACATGATGAAATCAAAGGCCAGAAAGGTTAAGTGATTTACCCCATGTTTACATTGGTTCATTAGTGTCTATATGGTATAGTCATTCAAAGACTCATAGAACTATTTAGAAGGGACCACAGCAGTCCTGTAGTACAAGTCATATCTGAAAAATAATCCCCTCTAGGGTATAGCTGACAAGTCATCCTTTAGCTTCTGCTTGAAGACCTCATTGAGTAATCCTACTTTGGAATAGTTCTGTTTTTTAGGAAATATTCCATTACAGTTATGCCTATATTTATCTCTGTTCCTTTCACTCATTATTCTGAAATTTTCAAGTTATTGCACATTGGAGATAAGCAGAGCAGTTCTGATTCCTATGCTGATAGCCTGGCAAATTCTAGATTGAAGATGGCTGCCATGCTTTCCTTGAGTTCCCAATATCATTCCCATTTAATATGAAGAAATTTCATCATCTTCATTGTTTTCCTGCGTTATACTCTTGCTCTTGTTAATATCCTTCTTGAATTGTGACAGTCAGAATGGAACACAGGATTTCAGAAGTAATTTGACCAGGGCAAAGATTAAAGGACTCTCACTTCCTTGGGCTTTCTTAACTCAACCTAAGGTTGTTTTAAATTTTGGACTGCTGCTTTGCCCCTTTGCCTTCCCTCCATTGATGGTTTCCTATTTATCCTGGATATAATGTGTTTAGTCATCTTTGTTTCCTTTTTGTCCCCCCAGCCCTTTAGATTGTGAGCTCCTTGGGGATAAGGATTGCCTTTTGTCTTTCTTTATGTCTCCTACTCAGCAAAGAACCTGGAACATAATAGGTGCTTAGCAAAAGCTTGTTGATTGACTGTTGGTGCATATTAAATTTGAAGTTAATTGAAACTTCTCGCTTTTTGTACTCCAGATAATATGCTATCTAGTCATGCTTCTCCCATACTGCCTTTGTGAAAGTATCTTACTGAATGCAAATGTAAGAAATTATACTTATTGCTCTTATATCTTACCTAATTTAAATTTTTCTAATGTCCTAGGCTGATATCTTTAAAAATTCCTATTTAGTTATTCATTGTATTAGCTATTCTTTCCTTTAAGCTTTGTGTCATTAGCAAATTTGATAAGCATGCCATAAATGTTTTTATGTCAAATCACTGATAGAAATATTTAATAACCAGGTCCAAGCACAGTTCTTGGGAATCTCTAATAGAGTCTCCTGGTCATCTTGGCATTAATCATTTAACATTTCTGTTTTAGTCTGACCATTTAATATCATCTTTTGATCTTTCACATGAAAATAGCATGTGAGATTTTATTAAATAATTTCCTAAAATCAATATTAACTATTCCCCTGACATATCAATTTAGCAATATTGTTAGAAGAGAAAACAAAATTGGGTCTGATGTGACCTTTTTGATAAAATCATGTTAACTCTCTGATTTGTGCTTCCTTTTAAATATATTCAGTAATTTTCCTTTTAATATATAAGAATTTTACCAGACAAATTCAAACTCACTGTCATATTCTTTTCAGTAGCACTTTCTTCCCTTTTTGAAAATGTGAAACTTTGAATAATAAAGTGGAAAGTGTAGCCAAGATGGCAGGGACTCTCCTGAACTTTCCCCCAAACCTTCCAAATAAGTCTAAATAATGACTCTAAACAAATTCTAGAGCAGGAGAACCCACCAAAAAAGGGAGTGAAACAATTTTCTAGCCCAAGACAACTTAAAGATTGACAGGAAAGGTCTGTTGCACCATGAGGAAAAAGGCTTACCCTCCAGCCATAGGTGTGCCAGCCTGGCCCCAGAAACCAGGAGCAGACCTTGGAGCCACTGAATCATCATTAGTAGCAGCTATTTCTGAACTTCTTAACCCCCAACTTGTAGGGTATCATGCAGCTGGTCAGAAGGAGATTACAGGGGTCTTTTTGTTAATACTGAGACAGGACTCTGTGCTTTGCTCATACTTGATTCTAGGTCATACTCCTGGGTAGCAGTCCCAGAGCATGGAATAGCAGGACACACTGGGGTTTGAGACCTCATAGGTGTGGGGACTTTCCTCACAGTTCCAATACAGTAAAGTGAACTTGTGGTAACTTACAGGCCAGCAGAGTAGTAAACACACATCTCCTTGGATCATACCATATTGGGAACTGAAGTCCCTTGAAGTAACTCTGAAAAAATACATAAAATCTCTGAATCTTGCAACAGTGCATGCTCCACTCTGAAAGCAGAGTCTTACTTTGACAGAGTTACAACTCAAGTAATAGGGAAAGAAAAATGAACAAATAGAAAAATATTCTGACCATATAAAGCTACTATGGTAACAAAGAAGATCAAAACATATACTCAGAAGAAAATAATAAAGCCAAAGCTCCTACATCTATACCAAGAAAAATATAAATTGGTTTCAGGCTATGGAAGAACTCAAAAAGGATTTTGAATATCAAGTAAGAGAGGTAGAGGAAAGATTAGGAAGAGGAACATGCAAGAAAATTATGAAAAAGGAGTCAACAGTCTGGTAAAAGAGACACAAAAATATGAATAAAAATAGCATCTTAAAAAGCAGAATTGGCCAAATGAAAACAAGGTATAAAAGTTCACTGAAGAAAAATAATTCCTCAAAGATAAGAATTGTGCAAATGGAAGCTAATGACTTTGTAAGAAATCAAGAAACAATAAAACAAAACTGATAGAATGAAAAAATAATTCATTGGAAAAATAACTGACCTGTAAAATAGATCAAAGAGAAATAATTTAAAAATTATTGGAATAGCTGAATGCCATGATCAAAAAATAAAAGCCTAAATATCATTTTTAAGAACTTATCAAGGA
Source organism: Macrotis lagotis (assembly GCF_037893015.1). Lineage (NCBI taxonomy): Eukaryota > Metazoa > Chordata > Mammalia > Peramelemorphia > Peramelidae > Macrotis > Macrotis lagotis. Next base: position 814,838,933 of record NC_133658.1, on the reverse strand, counting down.
AAATTACCCTGATATTCTAGAACCAGAATGTAAAATAGAAATTGAAAGAATCAACTGATCACCTCCTAAAAGAGATCGCAAAATGAAAATTCCCAGGAATTTTATAACTAAAGACCAGAGTTCCCAAGGTCAAGGAGAAAATATTGTAAACAGCTAGAAGGAAACAATTTAAGTATTTTGGAGCCACAGTCAAGATAACATAAGATTTAACAACTTATACATTAAAGGATTGTAAGACTTGGAATATCATATTCTGGAAGGTAAAAGAGCTTGTATTACAACCAAGAATCAACTCCCCAGTAGAAAATGAGCATTCTTTTTCATAGGAAAAGATGAAAATTCAATGAAATAGGGACCTTTCTAATTTTTCTGATGGAAAGACCAGAGATGAACAGAAAATTTGACTTTGCAATATGTGACTCAAGAGAAGCATAAAAAGGTAAACAAGAAAGGAAAATCATAAGGGACTTAATAAAGTTAATCTGTTTTTATTTTTTTCTGGGAAGATGATACTGTAACTCATAAGAACCTTCTTATTAGGGCAGTTAGAAGGAGTATAAATAGAAGAAGCAGAAGTGAATTGGTTGAAGAGATGATATCTAAAAAAATAAAATTAAGAGGTGAGAGAGGAATATACTGGGAGAAAAGGAAAGATAGAGATAGCATGGGGTAAATTATCTCATATAAAAGAGGCAAGAAAAAAAAACCTTTATAGTGGAGGGGAAGAAGAGGGAAGTGAGGGGAACTGGGTGAACCATGCTCTCATCAAAATTTGCTCAAAGAGGGAATAGCATACCCTCTTAATTGTGAATAGAAATCTATCTTACCCTACAGGAAAATAGGATGCAAGATAAAAGAAAAGGAGATGGTGACAGAAGGGAGGGAAGATTGGGGAGGAGGTAGTTAGAAGCAAAATATTTTTGAAAAGGGACAAGGTGAAAGGAGAGAGAGAACAGAATAAACAGGTGGGGAAATAAGATGAGGGGAAATAGAGTTAACAGTACTAACTATTAAAAACATGTGAAGCAAATTTCTATTATCAAGGCCCCACTTCTGAAACTGAGTGAGAACTGAGTCAAATTTGTAAAAGAAAGAGCATTCCTCAAATGATTAATGATCAAAGATATCAGAAGTTTTCAGATGAAGTAATCAAAATTATCAATAGCCATATGAAAAACCACTCTAATTCACTATTAATTGAAAAAAATGAAAATTAAAACAATACTGAAGTAACTACTTGATACTTCTTAGATTTGCTAATAGGACAGAAAAGGAAAGTGACAGATGTTGGAGTGGATATGGAAAAACTGAGACATAAATGCATTATTGTGAATTGATTAAGCCAAGTATGCCCAAAGTGCTTAAAATCATGCATATCCTTTGACCTAGCAATACCACTTCTAGGTCTGTATTCTAAAAGAGGTAAAGGGACCTATATTTACAAAAATATTTACAACAGTTCTTTTTTGGTGGCAAAGAATTAGAAAATAGAGGGGGGGATGCCTATCAATTGGGGAATGGTTAACAATTTTTGGTATGTGATTTAGATGGAATACTATATTCCACCAAAAGAAATGATGAGCAGAATGCTCTCGGAAAAATCTAGAAAGACTTAAATGAACTGATGCAAAGTAAAATGTACTGTGCAGAAAGTAAAGGCAATATTGTAAAATAAGCAGTTGTGAATGATTTATTCTCCCTGAAACAATGATCCAAGACCACTTTGAAAGACTTATAAAGAAAACTGCTATTTATCCCCCGAGTAAAAACTGTTGGTGTTTGAATGAAGAAAGCAATGTTTTTAGCTTTCTCCACCCCCTCCCCCCACTTTGGTCTATATTTTGTTCCACAACATGACTGTTTTGGAAGTGTTTTGCATGCTAATATATGTATAGCCTTTTCAATGGAGTTGGGGCAGGGGAGGAAGGGAAAGAATTTAGAATTCAAAGTTTTAAAAATGAATGTTAAAATTGTTTTTACATGTATCTGAAGAAAAATAAAATACTAAATAGGAATTCCCCCCAAAAAAGAAAACTAGAACTTTTGTCCTTTTCCAGTTATACCCTTCAAACTTTTCCTTTCCCATAATACTCCCTCATTCTCATTCTTTTTTCTCTCTGTCTCTACTCTGCATATGCTAGTATTCTATAGCACACAAACACACACACACATACACACACACATCACACCATTATAAGTACTGTAGGTACTAATATAGTTACTATATTCCCATGTATTGGGAAGGATTTGAAGGGTAGAATTGAAAACGGACAAAAGGTTTCAATTTTTCTTTTTTTCTTTTTCTTTTTTTTAGTTTTTTTCTAGACAGTGGGGTTAAGTGGCTTGCCCAAGGCCACACAGCTAGGTAATTATTAAGTGGCTGAGGCTGGATTTGAATGCAGGTACTCCTGACTCCAGGGCTAGTGCTCTATCCAATGCACCACCTAGCTGCCCCAAGGTTTCAATTTTTCAAAAGAGAATATATGTATATATATAATATCAATATAGAATATAATCTTTCCATATATGTATATACATGTATATATAGTATGTGCAATATGCATATATATATATGTGTGTGTGTGTGTAAAATTGCTTAATTTAGCTTCTTATATGTGTCTTGTGACTTGAACTCATGAAGGATAGCTAGGTGCCCCCTCACAATCTTTTTATTTTGTTTGTCAATTCCATTTTTAGGTTTATTTATTCTCACCTTTTTAGTTCAAAAGTCAACCTTCTTTATAGGGAAAGTAGAAACAAAATGAGAATTGAATAAGCCTGTCTTTTCTTTGTCATTGGTTATCATTGTCTTACCCACTTCTGGCAGTAGACCTTTGTCACTCCTATTTTAATCAAATGCACTTTTTTTAAAAACAAAAACAAACAAAGGAATTACAACAAACAAAGCAGAAAAAAAACCTTCTCTAACATTTTTGTTGTCTTTAGTGTGGAGAAACTGAAATTTTTCAAAGATTGAAATATGGTGCCAAAATAATCACTTTGCATTGAACTGATATAAATGTTGTAGTAAAGACAGTAATATTGATTAGGTTGGTATTTAAGGGCTTACTATATGTCCAACACTGTGGTAAGCATTAGAAATACAGATATAAGCAATAAGAAAGACAGTTCCCTCTCCTCAAGAAAGTTAGATTATAATAGAAGATAACACATAAAAGGGAACTGAAAAGGGATGGGGAGAGGTATATTTATAAAAGTCAAAATTACTGCCAAAAGGAAAAGAATAGTCAGCTTGGGCCCAAACCCCTAAATTGGAGGTCCTCAGGAGGAACTCATCAATGGAAAAAGGGGAGTTGGAAAGGTAGAGCAATGTTACAATGTGAGAAAGCTATAGGAAAGGCAGTCATGGTGGCAAAGTCTAAGAGGGTCAGAAGCAATTCTACCCTTCAAATCTTTCCCATTAACACATGGGAATATAGTAACTATATTAGTACCTACAGTACTTATAATGGTGTGATGTGTGTGTGTGTGTGTGTGTGTGTGTGTGTGTGCGCGCTATAGAATGCTAGCAAATGCAGATTACAGACAGAGAGAAAAAAGAATAAGAATGAGGGAGTATGATGGTATTCTTGTTACCTTTTGACATGATTCATACTCATTGGGGTTCAAAACAGAGAGGAATCATAGAAGAGTAGAAAATTATGTTAGATACTAATCTCTAGCAGAAATTTTTTTATATTTCTCACCCAAATATAAGGTTGGAAAAAGAAAAACCTGATCTTATCCTGAAGGCACAGCTGGATATATATTAATAAAAACTAAAGAACTTCCAGGTTGCCCTTAGTAGGAAGAGATTATGGCTTAATTGACAGAAGCTGATTATTTAAGAGATAAACTCAAATATGTCTCATTCTTCTTGGGCTAACTTCTCCCATACAATTTTAATCCATTGAATCCTATCTATCATCCTCTGAACCCTGTGAAATCTATTCTTTATAAATTTGAAGTGCATGTAGAATTATGTTCTGCTTTCCTCTTCTGTAAAAGAAATTCCAAGTTGAAGTGGCCACTTGAACTTCAAAATTCACTTGAATGACTCCAACAATCAATTATTCTTTCTGTTTTTATTTTGATCCAGAATAGAACTTTCCCCTTGTTGATTCTTCTGCTTTTTAAAAGATCAAATTATCATTATGATAAGACAAAACATTGACTTTGGGCAGAGAAAAAGACTCCAGAAGATATCAGGTTAATATTACATCAATATTACATCATGCCAGAGAGCTAGGAAATAAATGGTTAAGAAATGTGAATAGGCAGCTCTTAAGAAATAAATAAAATTTTATTCAAGCCTATGAAATCATGCTTGACAGTTATTAATAATAACAAAATAAAAAATTTAAACTAAAGAAACTCTGCAATTCTTATATCATATCCATTATATTGACAAGAAATGAAATAACTGTTGTTGGAGGAAATGTGGGAAGAGAGGTACAACTGTGACTAGGAACAGGACCAGTCATTCTGGAAAATATTTCTGGCCTCTACTTTGCACTACTTATACTAGTGACTTCTCTCTGTTAATGATTTTCTATTTATGTTGGATATAAATGGTTTGTACATCTTTGATGGCTTGTTGTCCTCCCCATTAGATTGTGAGGGCAGGGATTGTTTTGTGTTTTTGTGTTTCAGTAGTGTTTCAGTAGTTAGCACAGTGTCTATAATACAGGAGGTGTTTAATAAATGCTTATTGACTTACTGTTGTTCATGAGAAGTCTGACATGACTAAGTTGATTGAATAGCAACAGAAAAAAAGTAAGAAAAGAAACAATAAAACATATTCTCAGTAAACTTGGGTCCTATATTCCCATAAATACATATATCATCGAGAAGAGAACACAAATAAAGGGCACAAATAGAAAGGCGCACTCTTGGAGAATACCTGTGGCCAGAATGTATATATGAAGGGGATGACTTCAAGGAAAGCATACAGAGGGATTACTCAAACCTAATGCTTCAGGACTGCAAAGCTGATGATATCCTTGAAATGATTCCATTGACTTTGGTTTCCTGGCCTTTGCAGCTATCAGGTTGGTAGCTTTTGGAAGCTGTTTTACAGGACATTGTCAGAAGTTTTTACACTTATTCTAAACTGCTGTTCTGTTGGATTTTATTCTGCTTGTCTCTGCTCTGCTGTTGACTCAGATAAAATCCTTGATTAGGATATGGCTAATGCTATTTTAGAAAAACTGTGCACAAGGGTCCAGAAGAAGGACTGTTACTCCCTTTTGCTCTCTGAGTGTCTTGCCTCTCATAGCTCTCCCATTCCTATTTATAATTAGATCCAGTAACATTGTCTTCCTTACTATTCTGAGTTGACACATCATCTCCTGACTTGATCTCTGGACATTTTCATTGGCTATCCCCTGTGCTTGGGGATGCTTTCCCTCCTCAACTCTTCTTCCTACCTTCTAGAATTCCTTCTAACCCTACTTAAAATCCAGTCTTCTTCAGGCAACCTTTCTCAGTCAATATTCCATTGCCTTTCCATTATTGATCATCTCCAATAAATCCTGTGTAATATCTTGTTTACATAAAATTGCTTGCATTTAGCTTCCTTTGTTAGACTGTGAGCTCTTTGAGAGCTTGGACTGTTTTTTTTGAACCTTATTTTATATTCCTTAAAACAGAACTTTGCAGAATACTGGCACAAGGTAAGCATTTAATAAATCTAAGTAAATGTTTTATTCATGGTTGTTATTTAATAATAAAAATAATAATTCTATTAATGATAAAAAATAAAAATCTGAATTTTTTGACCTTCAATCTTGTATATTTTTTTATTTGTAAACTATTTATATAAAAATTGTTTCAAATTTAGAATATTTCAAAATTTAACTGTCATGGATGAAAAAAATACATCACAAAGATACAGAGCTCCAAATATATAAGAAGTGCTTTTTTATCTACACTTATTAAATTATGATATTCATTTTTTAAGTCTGTACATCAATGCATTTGGAATCAATGGTGCATATAGAAGGTCTGGTCTTGAATTTAAAAGTCACTCTTTTATCACAGTTGTGATTAAACTGTTACATGTTTTGAAGAGAACAGTGACATCTGAGGTGAAGGCCTAACTTGGGTGTAAATTAGATTTAAATGAGGCAGAATAACACAAAGTTATCAGTTTCACTCTTTCTTCCAGAATCACTGAAGTCCAGTGGTACAAAAAAAGTCAGGATGACTGTTGATAGCTGAGGATATACTTTTCAATAAAGGAGGAGATGGTAGGGAATAATATCAGAGGGATGAGGAGAAAGAAGAGGGTATTTTTGGGGAATGGGATTAACTTTTCTGTTAACTAAGTAAAGATTTGCAATTCTTTTGAGCCTCATGGAGTTTGATAATGCAAATTTATGCAAGATTTCCCAATTTTTTCCTTCAACAGAGTGGCTGAGTGGATAGGAAAACTATTAAATTAGGGTTTGAAAAGTTGGGAAAAGACAGATGATGTATATTTAAAAAAATTGTGAAAGATAATATTGCTTTTAGTAGTTTTCCCTTATAGAAAAGGCCTGCAAATTTGGGATATTTTTCTTTCTTTTTGTAAAAGAAAAATGCATAACACCTTTAAGTCAATTTTTAGACATTTTACTGGAGATAACCAGCTAATGTATATATGGAGAAAATGTTGGCATATGTAATTTGGTAAAGTTTTTGGAATGTTTTTGTTATGGTATCATCTGACAAATAAAAATACTTCTTGGGGTTACTCTCTACCTGATCAGGAGCTTGTCATTCTTGCATTTTAAGCCATAGTCTCCAAATCCAACTTCCTTCTTCAGACATCAGCTTCTTAATAATCTTTTCATTTCCAAAGAAACTTAAAACTTTTTGATTTCTAGTTTCATGTTCTTGCCATCAAATTAACCAAAACCAAGGAAACTAAGAAAACAGTCTTTCTCTTTGAAGGTACTGCCAGTTGTTAAACCAGATTCAATTTCTAAAATAAAATAAAAATAGATAAATGATAGGGTAACATCATAATTAAATTAAGGGAACAGGTAAAAATTAAGCTGTCAGAGCTATGGATAAAGGAAGAGTTTATGACTAAGCAAGATTTCAAGATCACAGGTAGTAAAATGCATAATTTTGATTTCATGAAATTAAAAAAAAACATTTGCACAAAAGATCTAATGCAGCCAAAATTAGAAAAAAACAAACAGGAAACTTAGAGAATTTTTATAGCAAGTATTTCTGATAAAGGCAACATTTTTCAACTACATAGAAAACTTAGTAAAATGTGTAAAAATAAGTATCATTTACCAATTGATCAAATGATATGAATATAGAAGAAATGAAAACTATTAATAATCACATGAAAAAATTCTCCAAATCACTGATGAATAGAGAATTGCAAATGAAAATAATTGAGATATCACTTCATACATATTATATTGAATAACATGACAGAATAGAAAAATAAAAAAATCTGATGAAGATGTGGAAAAATGGGGACATTAAGGCACTGTTGATATAGTGATGTGTGAACTAGTCTACGCATTGTAGAAAACAATCTGAAGTTATGCCCCAAGTCTATAAAACTGTGTACAACCTTTAAACCAGCAATAATACTACTAGGTCTGTTTTACAAAGAGATCAAAGAAAAGGGGAAATGACCCTTTTTTATAAAAAAAATACATTTCATAGATCTTTTTTTTTTGTGATTGCCAAGAATTGAAACCAAGGTGATGCACATCACTTGAGACAAGCAAAATGGTTTTAGAAAAACTTGGAAAATCTTATATGAACTTATGCAAATTGAAGTGAGCAGAACCAGGAGAATATTGTACACTGTAAGAGCAATATTCTAAGAATGATCCAACTGTGTTCAAGACAATGATTCAAAACTATTCCAAAGGACCCATGATGCAAAATGCTAACTGTAGAGATAGATGAGCTCTGAGTACACATTGAAATATACTTTTTTAAACATTAATTTTCTTGGTTTTTTGTATTTTCTTTGAAACATGGCTAATATGGAAATTGTTTTACATGTCTTTGCATAATTCACACATATATAATTTATATATATATATGTATATAGTTTGCTTTCTCAAAAGTGAAAAAGGGCTTGGGAGGGAGGAAGAGAATATGGAACTTAAAAATTTTTAAGTGAATGGTTAAAAATTTTTAAATGCAATTGAAAAATATTTCACAAGTTAAAAGACAGTTTAAATAATAAAAGTTTTAAATCTTTAAATAATAAAATTGAAGCATATTAGGTCTAAGGTTAAATCTCCAGAAGAGGTGGAAATAGAAATTTATACTACAACAACTATTTTAATCAACTATTAAAGCTTATCAGTGAAAAAGAATCAAAATTCTCTACAGAAAAAATTTAAAAAATGATTCATTTTCCTTATGGGAATGCTCTGAAAATAAATTTCTGTTTGTATAAATAAATATTTAATAAAACTCATATCAGACTTTACTACTTCTTTGGTTATACAATTAAAAACAATGTAACATTTAATTAAAAGATAGTGATATGTAAGAGCAAAGTAATAATGACCAAAGAGTCTAGGGATCTGCATTGAACCTCCTTCTGAAAATTCTTTTTTACATTTTTGGAATTAAAGTTGGGTTATAAAGTTTCTCTCTTTGTTCCTTTTCTCCTCCTCCCCTTAAAAAATGCAAAGTGATTTCATATCCTTACAACTCTAGAAATCATGATTGTTAGAATTAGAAGAGATTTAGAAGTAATCAAACTTAGTTCTAATCAAAATTATACTTTAGATGCATAAAATGTCTAAATTCTCTAACATTTTCCCCCTGTAGCTTTTGGTTATAGACTTTCTGTTAATTGGAATTAGAAATAGGAAAACAAGAATAGGATAATCAGGGAATAAAATGGAGGTACTTTTTAAAAAAGTGAATTTACATTTTAAGAATTAAAGACCTTTTGGTAGTAAAAACTGGGAAAAATTTGTTAGTCTCTAGGTTGTGGTTCAAAAACATCTAATTCCAATCTTCTGCCCTTCCTTCCTCCCTCCCTCCCTTCCTTTTTAAAAAAAATGTATTAATGAATGTTTATTTAATGTTTGTGATTAAGTAATCACACATACACATATGTTTTCAGAAAAAAAGGTATGTTATAGTGAGTGATTTATTTCACAGCTTCTGTGGCTGATAGCAGGTTTTTCTTGAAAATTTAAAAATATCTTATTCCAGCTATAATTTGCAGGGACATTTTATATAACCCCTCTGTCATAATAGTTCAATTCCATCCAAGCATCTCAATTCCAAATATGAGGTCAGTGCCAGCACCTTAAAACCAGTACATATATTTTGCTGGTTTATGAAAAAAAAGTTTTCCTGCATTGAGAAAAAAATTGTGGCTGCAGAAATCTCCAGTCATCTAGTCTTGATCATGAAGACAAAGCTGTGAAGAGTTTTAGATTGCCTATCCATGATGCTTTCCCATCCAGATAATCTTCTTTATTTTGTGCTATACCTATATGAAATCCATGAATGTTTGTTGATCCAGTAAGGTAAAAATCTACTGATAATATTTTCATTATTTATTTCTGATAATGGCTAATTATATAACATTCCATGACCAAAAGACTGGGAAAATTAATTTTGTTCTGAGTTGTTTATTAAACAAAATTTCAAAATTGAACAATGGATTTCATATTAATTTTCAATAAAACATATTTTTCTTAGCAAGAAAGAATTTAGAAAATAAATTACTGTTTCTTGCAAGATATGATTTGAATGTGTTCAAACAAATTGCAAATGCTATTATTCTTATTTTTTAGAAAGACTTTACTTATTTTGACTTTAAAAATTTTCCCCCAATCTTGATTCCCTCCTCCAACCCACCACAGAAAGCAGTCTGTTAGCCTTTACCTTGTTTCCATGGTATACATTTATCTAAGCTGAATGTGATGAAAGAAAAATCACATCCTTAAGGAAGAAAAATAAAGTATAAGAGAGAACAAAATTATATAATAAGATAACATCCCCCCCAAATTAAAGATAATAGTTTTGGGTCTTTGTTCAAACTCCACAATTCTTTCTCTGGATACAGTTGTTATTCTCTATCACAGGTGCCCCCAAATTGTCCCTGATTGTTGTACTGATGGAATGAGTTAAGTCCATCAAGGTTGAACATCACCCCCATGTTGCTGTTAGGGTGTACAATGTTTTTTTTCTAGTTCTGCTCATTTTGCTCAGCATCAGTTCATGCAAATCCTTCCAGGCTTCCCTGAATTCCCATCCCTCCTGGTTTTGATTAGAACAATAGTGTTCTAGGGTGGCTAGGTGGCACAGTGGATAGAGGACTGGCTTTGGAGTCAGGAGTATCTGAGTTCAAATGTGGCCTCAGACACTTAATAATTACCTAGCTGCAAGCCACTTAACGCCATTGCTTTGCAAAAAAATCCTAAAAAAAAACCTAATAGTGTTCCTTCCATATACCATAATTTGTTAAGCCTTTCCCCAATTGAAGGACATTTACTTAATTTCCAATTCTTTACCACCACAAACAGCTGCCATAAATATTTTTTGTACAAGTTATGTTTTTAACCCTTTTTCATAATCTCTTTAGGGACAGACCCAGTAGTGATATTGCTGGATCAAAGGGTATGCACATTTTTGTTGCCCTTTGGATGACATTCCAAATTGCTCTCCAGAAAGATTGGATGTGTTCACAGCTCCACCAACAATGTATTAGTGTCCCAGATTTCCTACATCCCTTCCAACATTGATCACTGTCCTTTCTGGTCATATTGGCCAGTCTGGGAGGTGTGAGGTGGTACCTCAGAGATGCTTTAATTTGCATTTCTCTAATTAGTAGTGATTTAGAGCAATTTTTCATATGACTATGGATCACTTTGATTTCCTCATCTGTTAATTGCTTTAGCCCATCCTTTGACCATTTGTCACTTGGGGAATGGCTTGTGTTTTTGAAACTTTGACTCAGTTCTCTGTATATTTTAGAAATGAGTCCTTTGTCAGAAATACTAGTTGTAAAAATTGTTCCCCAATTTACTACATTTCTTTTGATCTTGGTTACAGTGATTTTTGTCTGTGCAAAAGCTTTTTAATTTTATGTAATCAAAAAATGTAGTTTGTTTTTAATGATGTTCTCCATCTCTTTCATGGTCATAAACTACTTCCCTTTCCATAGATCTGACAGGTAAACTACTCCTTGACCTTCTAGTTTGTTTATGATATTTTTATGTTTAAATCCTGTATCCATTTGGATCTTATCTTGGCATAGAGTGTGATCTAAGTTTCTTCTAATCTAATTTCATCTAATCTAAGTTTCTTCCATACTAACTTCCAATTTTCCCAAGAGTTTTTATTGAAGAGAGCATTTTTATCCCAATAGCTGCACTCTTTGTGTTTATCAAACAGAAGATTACTATAATCATTTCTTGTTATTGCACTTAGTCTATTCCACTGATCCACCACTCTGTCTTAGCCAATACCAGACAGTTTTGATGATTGATATTTTATAATATAATTTTAGACCTTCTTTTGCAATTTTTTTCATTGACTCCCTGTAAATTCTTGACTTTTTATTTCTTTATATGAATTTACTTTTTATTTCTCTATATGAATATGCTTACAACTTTTTCTAACTCATAAAAGTATTTTTTTTTGTAATTTTGATTGGTAGGGCACTAAACAAGTAGTTTAATTTTGGTAGAATTGTCATTTTTTATTATATTAGCTGGGCCTATCCATGAGCAGTTGATGTTTGCCCAGTTATTTAAATCTGATTTTATTTGTGTGAGAAGTGTTTTTTAATTGTTTTCAAAACGTCTTTGAGTCTACCTTGGCAGATAGACTCCCAGGTATTTTATATTGTTTGAGGTCACTTTGAATGGGAGTTCTCTTTGTAGCTCTTTCTGGTGTATCTTGCTTGTCATATTTAGAAATGTTGAGGGTTTATGAGCGTTTATTTTATATCCTGGGACTTTGCTAAAGTAACTAATTATTTCTAGTGATTTTTTAGATGATTTTTGGGGATTTTCTAGGTATACCATCATGTCATCTGCAAAGAGTGAGAGTTTTGTCTCTTCCTTCCCAATTCTAATTCCTTCAGTTTCTCTATCTTCTTTTATTGCTGAAGCTAACATTTCTAATACAATGTTGAATGGTCATGGTGATTAATGGGAATCCTTGTTTCACCCCTGATCTTATTAGGATTGTCTCCAGCCTATCCTATTGCATATAATGCTTGTTGATCATTTCAGATATATATTGCTTATTATTCTAAGGAACAATCCATTTATTCCTACACTCTCTATTGTTTTTAGTAGGAATGGGTGCTGTATTTTTTCAAAAACTTTTTCAACTTCTATTAATATAATCATATGATTTGTGATAGGTTCGTTATTGACATAATTAATTATACTAACAGTTTTCCTAATATTGAACCAACCCTGCATTCCTGGGATAAATTCTACTTGATCATAATGTATTTTCCTAGTGATAATTTGTTGTGATCATTTTGCTAAGATTTTATTGAAGACTTTTGCATCTACATGCATCAGGGAAATAGGTCTATCGTTTTCTTTCTCTGTTTTTAACTCTTCCTGGTTTAGGTATCAGCATCATATTGGTGTCATAGAAAGAGTTAGGCAGAGTTCCATCTTCACCAATTTTTCCAAACAGTTTATATAGAATTGGAACCAGTTCCTAAATGTTTGATAGAATTCACTTGTGAATCCCTCTGGCCCTGGAGATTTTTGTTTAGGGAGTGCAATAATGACTTGTTGAATTTATTTTTTCTGAGATAAGGTGGTTTAGGTATTTTTCTTTTTTATTTAACCTTAGATTTTGTAAATATTTGCCCATTTCACTTAGATTGTAAAAGTTATTTGCATAGAGTTGGGCAAAATTTCCTCCTCATTGGTGGTAAGTTTACCTTTTTCATTTATGATACTAGCAATTGTTTTCTTCTTTCTTTTTTAAAATCAAATTGACTAGAAGTTTATTAATTTTATTGTTTTTTTCATAAAATCAACTCTTGGTTCTATTTATTAGTTCAATAATTTTCTTGCTTTTGATTTTATTAGTTTCTCCTGTAATTTTTAGACTTTCTAATTTGGTATTTAATTGGGGATTTTTAATTTGTTCTTTCTATAATTTTTAGTTGCATATTTCCATATTTAGTTGCATTGATTTCCTCTTTCTCTAATTTATCCATGTAAGTATTTAAAGATATAATATATCCCCTGACAGCAACCTTGAGTGAATCTCATAGGTTTTTGTATGTTGTTGCATTATTGTCATTATCTAGGATGAAATAATTAATTTTTCTATAATTTGTTGTTGGATCCACTCATTTTTAAAAATGAGGTTATTTAGTTTCCAATTTCTTCTGGGTCTATATCTCTGTGACCCAATATTGCATATGATTTTTATTGCATTATGATCTGAAAAAAGATGTAATCACTTTTTTGCCTTTCTACAATTGATCATTAGGTTTTTATGCTCTAGTATATGGCCAATTTTTGTGTAAGTGCCTTGTACTGCAGAAAAAAAAGTATATTCCTATTGCCATTCAATTTCTTCCATAAGTCTATCATATCTAGGTTTTCTAACAATCTATTTACCTCCTTAACTTTCTTCTTGTCTATTTTATGTTTAAATTTATCTAAATCTGAGAGTGGGAGGTTGACTTCTCCCAATAGTAGAGTTTTGCTGACTATGACTTCCTGTAGCTCTTTCAAATTCTCTAAAACTTTGAATGCTATACCATTGAGTGCATACATATTCAGTATTGAAATTACTTTATTGTCTGTGGTACCTTGCTTATCTCTTTTAACACTATCTATTTTTGTAGCTGCTTTGTCTGAGATAAGGATTGCTACCCCTGCTTTTTTCACTTTATCTGAAGCAAAATATATTTTGCTCCAACCTTTTATCTTTACTCTCTATATGTCTCTGCTTCAAATGAGTTTCTTGTAAGCCACATATTGTGGGATTCTTGTTTTTAATCCACTCTGCTATTAGCTTGCATTTTAAGAGAGAGTTCATCCTATTCGCATTCAAAGTTATATTTACTAACTCTTTATTTCCCTCCATGGTATCTTCCCACTGTTTGTATTCCCCCCACCCTTTTTCCCCCTTTATCCATATTCCCCAGTATTTTGTTTCTTAATACTACCACCTTCAGTATGTTTGCCCTCCTATATCAATCCCCCTCCCCTATTCTTTCCCATTTCCCTTTTCCCCTTCTTCCTTCCCTTCCTTCTGTTAGTTCCCCTTTTTCTCCTCCTCCCCATCTCTCCCTTCCCCTTTCCCCCTTTTATTGCTTGAAAGGTAAGATAAGTTTTTTTACTTAACTGAGGGTATATGTAAGTTAACTTTAAGCAAAATCTTCTTCCCCTTTATTACAATAGATCTTTTGTACTTCTTAATACAATGAGATTTACCCCATTCACTCTCCTCCATTCTCCTGTCTCCTTACTGTCCTCCTTTTATAAGGAGGTATTGTTTTTAAATCATTCTATCCGAGTCACAGAAAAGTCATGAGTGTCCATCACTTCTGGCTAAGTATATTCTCTCTATTATAGTTATAATTCTTGAGATTTATTAGAGAGTCTTTCTCCCAGGTAGGGATATAGCCAGTTTTATCTTACTGGATGGTAGTCTCATGGATAAGTCATGAGTGTCCATCACTTCTGGCTAAGAATATTCTCTCTAATAGAGTTACAATTCTCAGGAGTTATGAGAGTTTTTCTTCCAGGTGGGGATATAGCCAGTTTCATCTTATTGGATAGCAGTATTTTTTTCTTTATCCCCTCCCCCCCTTTTTTCCCCTTTTCACGTGTCTCTTGAACTTCCTGTTTGATGTCCACATTTTCTATTTAGCTCAGGTCTTTTCATCAGGAAATGTTGGAAGTCTCCCATTTTGTTAAATGTCCTTCTTTTCCCCCTAGAAGAAAAGGCTCACCTTTGCCAGGTAGTGGATTCTTGGCTGCATTCCAAGATCCCTTGCTCCTCAGATTATCTCATTCCAGGCTCTTCAATCCCTCAATGTTGATGTAGCCAGTTCCTATATCATCTTTACTGTGGCTCCTTGGTATCTAAATTGTTTCTTTCTGACTGCTTGTAGGATTTTCTCTTTTGTCTGATAAGCTAACATTATCTGATAAGATAACATTTCTTGGTGTTTTCATTTTAGGATCTCTTTCCAGAGTGGATTGAAGTATTCTTTCAATAACTATTTTGCCCTCTGGTTCCAAGATAATAAGGGCAGTTTTCCATCACTAAATCTTGTAATATTAAGTCCAGGCTCTTTTATTCCTCTTCAATGTTTTCATGAAGGTCTATAATTCTCAAGTTGTCCCTTCTTAATCTATTCTTGAGGTCACTGGTTTTGCTGATGAGGTATTTTACATTTTCTTCTATTTTTTCAATTTTTTGATTTTGTTTAACAGACTCTTGCTTTCTCATGAAGTCATTAGTTTCCACAGATTCTGTTCTTTATTATTTTAGAGAACAATTTTCTTCATTTACCTTTTGCAACTCCTTTTTGTATTAGTCAATTTTATTTTATTTTATTTTATTTTATTTTTTTGCAAGGCAAATGGTTAAGTGGCTTGCCCAATGCCACACAGCTAGTTAATTATTAAGTGTCTGAGGCTGGATTTGAACCCAGGAACTCCTGACTCCAGGGCCAGTGTTCTATCTACTGTGCAACCTAGCACCCTGGTCAATTTTATTTTTGCAAGAGTTTTCCTTTTGACCAATTGAGGTTTTGAGAAAATTATTTTCTTTTTGCATTTGTCCAATTGTGTTTTCCAAGGATTTGTTTTCTTGTTGCAAGGTGTTAATTTTCTCTCCCAAATTTTCCAATTGATTTTTAAACTTCCTGATTTCCTCAAGGAAGTTTTTGTGTGCTGGAGACCAGATCATATTCTCCTTAGAGGTTATAGTTCTGAATTTTTCTATGGACCCTCTTTTCTACTGGCCTTTCTTCATTTTCCTAAGACCTTAGGTTGGTGAGGGTCTGGTTCACAGAGGTTTGGTGTTGAGATCCCTCAAGGCTTTACTCACTGGGTTTAGTAACTCCAAGTGAGCAGGCCAATGGGGGTGTTGGTTGCTTTCTCTGGAGTGTTTCTGACCTTGATTTGAGGCCCTTTCCCTTGGCCTGGAGGGCGTGGTTGAAGCTGATGAATACTTTTATCTTTGAACAATGATAGGCTTTGCCCTAGGCAAAGGTCATTACTTTCCCTATGCACAACCCAGGGAGCTTTGGTACTCACACCTGAGCCTGGGGCAGAGATGGGCTGTAATTGTGTTTGTTCTGGGGAGAGGCTTCAGCTGAAAGGAAGATATAGACTCTAGTTCCTCCAGACCAGAGGAGGCTAGGTATTTGATATCCTTGTCTCTCCTCTACTGGAACTTACCCTCCAGTCCTGCCAGCAAGCTCCAGACCATCAGTGCCACCTAATGACTCTGCTCCCTACTTGGCCCATGCCCCCACAGACAATCAGACCAGTCTTGCTCTCAGGTACTAGCCCCACTGCTGATCAGGCTAGTCCTGCTCTCAGGCTCTCACCTTGTCCAGTGCTCCAGGCAGAGCCCGCACTCTACCTGGGCTCACTCATGATCCCAGAAGACAACCTTGAGGTAGATGTTCTCCTTGCTTGTCTTTCTGGGTTTTATAGATTGGATTTCTGTTAAGAGGTTTGTTTCATATTTTATATGAGGGAAGATCAGGAAACTTAAGCAGTGTGCCTGTCTTCTCTCTGCCATCTTGGCCAGAAGTCCCAAATGCTACTATTCTTGAAAGATAACAAAGCTCTTTCTATTACTCTTCTTTAATCTTTTAAGTAGTAAAGTACCATCTAGCTTATATATTTCAGCCTATTCATGAAATAAACTTTACAGTAGCTGTCCAGTTGTTTTATGTAATTTTACAGGGAATTTTCTAGCAAAATTTCGTGACTAGTTTGAAGAATGACAAAGCCATAAAAAATTTCTATTTTGTTCCAGAGGAGAATGGAAAAGTCACCCCCCCCCATACTTAATGGTGGTTAAAGGGAAAAACAAAAATTCATTTAGGGAACTAGGGAGAATGCACATTTAATAAGTTTCTATTATATGGCAGGAATTATGCTAATCAGGAGGGATAAAAATAAAAGCAAAAGATAAAAATGGGGGTAAACAATGCCCAAAGGGAACTAAAAATCAGGTGGGATGGAGGAAGTAGTATTGAAGATACTTGGTGTCTGGACATGCCAGAAGTCCAGAAAGTTAGAGACACAGCAAGGAGGAGAATAAAAAAGAGCCAATATAGCTTGCTCCATAAAAAGACTTCAAGAGGAACTCATCTGTGGGAGAGGTGTGGGGGAGTGAAGCATGGATAACTCTTTTGAAGGGATATTTCATAGTGATCAAGGTTACAGAGGTGATATGTGTCCTGAGTGAAATTCTAGGTGGAGATAGCAGTAAATGCCTGTCTGTGAAGTCTAGAAAGCCAGGAATAGGTCCAGAAGCTTGAGGTCGAAGTACAATGCTGCCTTCATGGTTGTCCATTATGTTATTTTAGCTTTTTAATCCAGTTTCTTCAAATGTAACATGGTGATGTTTGCCCTTCACTATCAAGGAAGATCATGACCTGAGGCAGGTGCTGCCATGACACACACACATGAATTGGATTTAAGTGACGGGGGACTGCTAAGTCACTGGTCTTATTTTCTCCTCCAGAGCAATATGGATCCAGTGGCCAGATATGAATATGTCAGTCCTTTGAATTATTATTATCTTCTTGTCATGTGTCAAGTAGAATATTGACCTTATCTAAGCATTCCAAGATGGAACAATTTTTCATGGTTTTCATAGATCTTCTTTCTCCATATCAATAAAACTTTTAGCCCTAAAAATTCTTTAATTCTGTACAAATTTGATTTGTACATCATATCATTTTGGCCTTTCTGAGTTTTATCTCAATGAATAGCTATATCTTTGTTTTCAAGTATTATTGAATGATTTCAGGTTCCACTTCAACAAATTCAGAATTATCTTCCAAACACGAAAATTGAGCCAATTGAATGCAAAGGGCTATGAACTATCTGAATTTACCATGTCCAAAATTACCAGAGCATAAAGATATTACCAGAGCATAAAGATACATGGTACCTCAATGGTTTCTCTCTCCTTTCATTTCTTAGATGATTTAATGAATATTTTGAACTGTATGTCTCATAGACATTTCACAAACAATTTGTCCAAAATTGAACCTATTATCTTCCTGCTAAAATCCTCTCCCTCTCTGAACTTTACTGTTTCTGTCAAGTACCACCATTCTTCCAAATCACTCAGTCTTGCAACATCAGAGTCATCTTCAACTTCTCTCTCACTTACTCTAAATATCCATCAAACTCACTTAGATTTCCCAATTCCATCTCTATTCCATAACTTGCATCCATGCAGTATCTATTTATATAACTATCACCCTAGGTCAGACACTTATCACATCTTGTCTGGATTATACCATGTCTTTTAATGGTCCTCCTGCTTCCATCCTCTTCATTCTATCCTTTATAGAGTTGCCAAAGTGAAATTCCTAAAGTTCTTTAATTGTAGTGCTCCCTTTATCAATAAGGTCCAATGGTTCCTATTTGCCTCTAAGATACCATGTAAACTAGTTTGTCATTCAAAGACCTTTACAACCTGACTTCAAGTTATCTTTCCAGTCTTATTATTTCTGGTGCACTTTCTGGTTCAGCCAAATTGTCTTTCTTGTCATTCTTCATATATGATATATGGAATTGTTATTAGAATCTGATATGAAGTACACATAAAGCACTTATAAATCTTAGAGTGGTAATAACAGCTATCTTTGTTATTGTTGTTATTATTCATAGTTTACCTTTGATATAAATGTGGGGTGTGACCTTGGGCAAGAGGCTTGTTTATTCTAGATAGCACTCTAATTGGTGAAGAGAAGTCACCAATCTGCCTAGGTAATAGGAACTCTTACTTGGGGCCACCCTAACACAAGTAAAATACAGGTTCAATCCCTGTCTCTATCTGATGATGTCTATGATGATGATGATGTTTATTCTTTTTCTGTGCCTTTGTACCCCCTCACTCCCAATTCCTCTGCTTCTTAGAAACCCTCATTATTTTAAGAGTTTCGTTCAAATGATATTTTTTTCCATGACATCTTTCTCAGTGCCCCAAATTGCTAGTGTCTTCCTCCTTTCCTTTTATATTTATTTTTATATATTTCATTTATATTTCATATATATTTTTATCTATCCTTGTGTTCTTGCAATCTCCCCCTAAAGAAGTAATATAGGGTTGAATATAGGGTTAGTTTATTTTTGTCTTTGAATATCTAGCATCTAACATACTGCTTGGCTTATAGGAAGCATTTGATGTGATTTTTATGGAATGATTTATGAGGAAATAGATTAATGGAGCATTAATAATTTTTGTCATTTTTATTCTTTTGATTTAAAAAAAAGAACTACCAAACATCTTGCAATGGATTGATCACTGTATTTAAAGTGGAAAGACCTGTATTTGAATCTTAGTCCTGCCATTCATAGTTCCTTCATTTCCTTGAAAATAAGCAGAGATCTGGCTTCAATTTGATGAGCTTGTTTGCACGAAAATTTTTGTTCCCCTCTCTCTATGGAGGGTGGAAGTGTTCATAAGTACATCTTTCAGAAGACATAAAGAAACTCCTAAGTTTGTCTCAGTGACTGAGTTGTCTTAAGATGAATTTGTTGGCTTTAGATACTCTTCATAGGCATGCATTTTAGTCATTGAAACCTTCCACAAGAAAAATGGATTGGCTCAAACTGGGGAAGTTGACCTTTTTTGGTAGAAGTGACCTCTTGAGCTGGCCTATGTATATGAGCCAATTTGCACCTTAACCCATTTTTCTTTTCTTCTTTTTCTTTTTCCCTCCCACATTTCAGAGACAGGGAAGCAAGGACTAGGGGCAGAGGATTTTTTTTCTCTACAACATAATATCAAAAACTATTAATTGTTGCTTTGAGGAAAAAGTGTAGGGGAATTAATTGTATGTGTTCAACATTGAAGCTAGAGAAGAGGATTCATGATCACATTTTGCTATTAATTTTCCATTCTTGAATTTCTTGTGTAGAACCTTTGAAAAGGTACATAATTATTCTAGACCTCAATTTTTTTAAATGAAGAAGTTGAACTATATGACCACTGAGAATTCTTTTGAGTGCTGAATTTATCATTTCATATGACCATTGATGGTTCTAAGAAATTCTAGTTAAAATGGCATGCATTAATCCAGGAAAGACTAAGAAATAAAACCTATATAAAATAGTTTGGAAAATTATTTTGATTTTATTTTAAAAAATCACTTCAATTTAACATTCTAGAAATAGAATTATTTTTGATAGCTGCATTTTAAAAAAATCACTTCAATTTACCTTGATAGAAATAGAACTTTTCTGAATATTGATGCAAGACACAACAACTAACTCTGAAAACTTTTCTTAACTCTCTCTCAGGTTTTCTACATTGTTGAACTGAAAAACCATATTGACTCTGTCCTGAAATAACATAGACGTGACCACCCAAAGTTCATAGTACTTTTTGACCTGTATAGCTAAGTTGCTACTGCCTGTTTATATGCTGGGTTAGTGTTTCTATTTCTTGATTCTAGGTCTACTCTATTTCAAGATCGAATGCCACTTTCTCCAGGAAATCTTCCTTGTTGAAAACAATCTTTTTAGTCACTTCCTATTTTAAATAATTCACAGGATATTTATTTGTGTACATATCTTGGTACTCCCATTAGAGTTTTTCTTTTTTTTTTTAGTTTTTGCAAGTGCAAGGCAGTGGAGTTAAGTGGCTTGCCCAAGTCCACACAGCTAGGTAATTATTAAGTGTCTGAGGCCAGATTTGAACTCAGGTACTCCTGACTCCAAGGCCAGTGTTCTATCCACTGTGACACTTAGCCACCCCAGGTTTTAAACTCTTTTAAATTAGAGACTGTCTCTTACTTATTGGGCAACTAGGTGATGATGCAGTGGGTAGAGTGCCAGCCTTGAAGTCAGAAGGACCTGAGTTCAAATATGATCTCAGACAATTACTAACCTTCAGCAAGTCACTTAACCCAAAAGAGTTTCGTCCAGGATCATCTCCAGTTGTCCTGATTCATAACAGGCCACTGGACCCAGACGACTGGAGGAAAAAGTGAGACTGGTCACTTAGCACAGCATTCCCTCACTCAAATACAATTCATGTGCTTGTCATGGTATCACCTCCCTGATGTCATGGTAATCTTCAAAAATGAAGGACAAACATTATAATGTTCCTAGGACTTACTATAGTGGTTTGCATAAATTAAGTGATTATTAAATATTTTTGAATTAATTATTGAAACAGGATGACAAAATATCCATGATAGTAGCCAGTAGATAGAGTTTACCTCAGTGACAGAAAGACAATGACATATTTAACTTGATTTCATAAAAAAAGTGTCAGACCTAATATCAGATTTTCAGATCATAGTTTTCCTTAGTTCCTAAAGGTGGCAAGGAGTCATAAAAAGGGGTGCGGCAGTTTTTCAATAAATATTTACTACAAAATAAAAACTTTATATTAGATTCTGTGGGAGATATGAGGATACCATAGTATACCACAATTGGTATACTATCTAGTTAAGACCCAACTTAAGGGAGCTGGTGAAATATCATAGAAAGAGATCTAGATTTGGGGTTGGGAGAACTGGGTTTTAGTACAACTTTTACCACTAACTGTATGACATTGAACAAGGATTTTTCTTTTTTATTGGATCTTATTTTCCCATCTGTTGAATGAAAGGGTTGGACTAGATGACCTTTAATATTTCTTCTAATGTTTAATGTACATAATAAGAGCTTGCCTGCTCAAATAGATTTGACAACTGTCATTTCCATAGGACTTTGCAGCTATTGGCAAAAGAGGTGTTGGGTGGGAAGAATTTTATCATGTTCCTTCTTTGCTACTCTTACTACCAGAAAAGAATGCAGCAAATGGTTATGGAAATTAATTGAAAATACAACTTTTTGTTCACAACAGTTCAAAACCATCTAATTCTAAAATCAATCTGCACCTTTAAAAGAGATATCACCCCCATCCTCTCCAAATTTGGAAGAGAATAATGAATCAGAGAATGCATAGTTTTACCTCCAATATTCAGAAGGTATAGAGTAAGCTACCATATTTATTCAAAACTAAGACCCAACTAGAAAATAAGCTCTGGCAAGATTTTTTCAGGATATCTGTAATAAAGCCCTATCCCCCAAATAAGCCCCAGTTAAGATAATCAGTTAGACAAATGCATTTAGCACATCTGTGCAATACACAATAGACATATTGAATTATAAAGTAATAATAAAATATAACTAAATATAAATAAAAATATTATCGACATTAATACTTAAACTAAATGATAATGTAAGTTATAATTAAGTATTTGTAAACACTCAAGCAGATACCTTTGAATGAGAGGTAAACATATGGACTTAAATGTTGAATGACCAATCAGAGTATATATACAATGTAAGAATTAAGTGCACTCACTTGATAATGAACTGGCATGGTTGTGTCTAATATGAATCTTCATAATTCAGTATGT
Source organism: Macrotis lagotis (assembly GCF_037893015.1). Taxonomy (NCBI): domain Eukaryota; kingdom Metazoa; phylum Chordata; class Mammalia; order Peramelemorphia; family Peramelidae; genus Macrotis; species Macrotis lagotis. Next base: position 814,816,318 of record NC_133658.1, on the reverse strand, counting down.
CAGTGTGTTGTAATCTATGTACTTAATACACTCACATGAAATGAAATATTTTCTGAATTTTGGAACCTGCAATTTTTTTTCACTTGTGTGGACCATCATTCTTAACTGTCATCATTTTTGTTGCCCCCCTGTCTCTTAAGTCTTCAATTAACACTTAATTTAATAGTAGATTTAAAGGGAATATTTTGACCCACAGACAAGATGAAAAAAGAAAGAATTGTTTTGTCGAGTACAAGAAAAGAATTGTGGAGAACTCACTGGGCAAGAATCTTATGGCTTTCTGTAGAGAGAAGTTGGATCTCTGAGTGGTTCAAAAATGTTGATTAGAGTATGGTAACTCAGGCAACAAGTGGAGGAGGGAAATGCTAAGAAGTGCAAGGGTGAATCAAGTTGGCAGTCATAATTTCCTGAGCTGGAAGATATCACCTGTGATATTTAAATGCTGATACTCAAGCATTTGCCCTTGCAATGGCACCACAGTTAGAAATATCTCCAGAACAATTCAAAGCTTCACAACTTCATAACTTCACAACTTTCATCAATAGGAACTGTCCAACAACAATGTTCAAGCTGGAAGATACAAAATTATTAAGCATGCACTTGCATTCAAGTCCCTTGTTGATGGTGTCAACTTTTCTAGATACCAGCTCTCTAAACATGAAGACCATGAATGAAACTGCAATGTTATGGACCCAGATCTTAACTGACAATTGATCAGAGAGGTGCATATGTCACCTGTATTTTTACAATTTTTCTGGATAGAAAGAAAGCATCACCTCTAATCATCACCAAGGATAAAATATAAGATTGAACATGTTTTAGGCATTTATGTTCTTAAAACTGAAAAAATAAGGGAAACACAAGCATCTATAAGAAAATAGATATATTTAATGCTGTCCCTTGTTTTGTGAGGTGACCAAAGAGGTCTAGTCTAGGATTCAGCTTGCAGAGAGAATAGCTCAAATAATGATTCCCACAGGGATGACTGCCTGTCTCCAAACTCTTAATATTGCAATAAATAAGTCATTCAATGATTATTTCTTCATGGAAATCAATGACCACACTGAAAATAGAATGGAGAGAAAAATAGTGTGGAAAGCAAGAGGTTGTGATTTGGGTGAAGAATTCATGGGATAAAAACCCTGGCAGCTTTGTTGCCAATGCACTACAAGCAGTCTATATGGTCAAGTAGTGATCACTTTAGCAGAGTTTTATTGCTGTCCATGAGAGAGTGGGGGCCAATGATTCTACAGGAGATGGAGCTGCAAGAAATTTAGGCCAGTATTTGGGGTTTGGAGAGTTATGATGATATTCCAGGAGAAGATGACATGACCATTTGAATAAATGTAGATTTCTTTATGTGAATAAATAAAAATTTTAGGTACATAAATAAATGTAGATTTTTGTACATGAATAAATGTGGATTGTTGTACATGAATAAATGTGGGTACATAAAAAAAGAGATATCTCCCGAAAATAGGCCCTAGTGCATCTTTTGGAGCAAAAATTAATATAAGAACTGATCCTATTTTCAGGGAAATTTGGTAGGATTATATTCTCTTGCATAGGACCTGTTATACTGGAAATAATAACAATAGCTAACATTTACATAGTACTTTTAAGATTTGCAAGATATATTATGTCATTTGATCCCCATGATGATATTATGTTAGGTATTAAAAATTGTTCCACTTTACAATAAGCATCTGGATTCAAACTCATGTCCTCCTGATTCTAGACTCAATAATCTATCTACTGTGTCACCTAACTTCCAAATTTAGACAATATTTCTTATGATGTTCCTATAATTACTCAACATTCTAGGGAGGAATTGGTTTGGAAAGGAAATTCCTAAATACAAAGGAGAATTTAATTAACAAGAAAAGCAGAACTACAGAAGTTCAAAGGAGAAAATGATGAACCAGTGTGGTTAGAGGAGGTGATTTCATGGAGCAGTGGCATTTACATTGGGTCTAGTGAAGAGGGAAGGATTTTTGTAGGCCTAGAGTAAAGAATGGTATTCTGGATGAAGGAAATAGTGTAAGCAAAGGACTAGGAGAGAGAATTTTGTCTATACCTTTTTTTCCCTTAATTTGTAAACAGTCTACCTCATTGCCTATTTTGTTCCTCATGTCCCAGAATGAAGTATAGATTTCTTTGAGTCTTTGAACTTCTCATTAGATATTTTTTTCCCAAGTTAGGCTTGTCTTTTTACCCAATTTTATCTCTCTTGCTCATAAGCTTAAAAACCTTTATTACAAATAATTTTGAAGGTTTGTTCAGAAAGAGAGAATATACTATTTCTTCACCCCCAAAAGGATTATCCTACTGAAATCTATTGTTGTTAGTGTTCTTTTATTTTCAGTCCCTATTTCATAACCTCATTTGAGGTTTTCTTGACAAAGATCCTGGAGTGGTTTGCTATTTTCTTTTCCAGCTCATTTGCATAGATGAAGAAACTAAGAACAGGATGAAAAGGCTTGCCCAGAGTCACACTACTAATAAGTATCTGAGGTCAGATTTGAACTCAGGAAGATATCTTCCTTTCTCCAGGTCCAGTATATATTATCCACTGTGCTATCTGAAGCCTAATGTAAACTATAGTTGCTACAAAAAATTATGAATTGACAAAAGACTTCTATTTTGATTTTGAAATTACAGGATCTGGATTTGGAGTTCCAGGATCAGAGTTCAAATCTTGTCACTCTAAGCTTTTGCCTGTATGATCTTGGACGAGTACCCAAACCAAATTGAGTCTCAGTTCCCTCAACTAAAAATGAAGGGTTTGAGTTGGGCTGGTTAGCTTCTTTTTATTTCTAGATCAGTGATTCCAGTTTATTTATTGAAACTTTTTCATAGTATAAAAGTAAAATCACATTTTGTTATATATTAATTGAATCACTTCTAATGAAAAGGTTCAGTATTTGTTTATTTTTACATACCATATATATTACCTAGCTGTAGACATATGTAAAGAAAGTGATTTTCTTGAAGAACTGTAATGGTTCTTTGGATATATTTTGTTTTGTTGAATCTTTAGTGACATGTATATTTTTATTATGATTGTACTGGCTTCATTTTATTCAGTTATTATTCACTGAAGTATTTGAATTGCTGGTTCATTTCTTTTGGACAATAGGTCTGAATAATAGAAATTGGAACTGTGCTAGAAAATCCTTTGATGTATGACTTCCATAAAACTATTGGGCTAGAGCATGATCTTGTACAATTTATGGTCTTTGGAAATTACAGAGTATAATTGTCCAGACTTCTGTATGAAGCTAGATGGAAAATATAGAACTTATTTATCAGTGACCTACACAGAAATTAGACCAATTAAGCCTAACTTGAGGATCAGCAGTATTCTGTGAAATTTCTAAACTCCTTTAATAATGAAGATTCTCCCTAAAATGAAAAAAAATTGATAATTTTATTAATATCTTTTGTTTTATATCACCTAAATTTCCCTTCATGTCTCTCCCTTCTTTTTTCCAGAGAGCTATAGCATATAACAAATATTTTTAAAAAAAAGAAAAAAGAGGAGAAAGAAAAAATCAGCAAAACCAATCAGTATATTCAGCCAAAAAGAAAAAAAAATACAAGACATCACAATTCATGTAACATTCCGCTTCCAAGAACTCCAGCTCTACAAAGGAATAGAGGAAATATTTCCCCATTTCTCTTTATAAGAGCTCAACTTTCTCTATTTGATTTTGCAACATTCCTTTATGATTGTTTTTGTTTGTTGTTATTTCTATTTATAATGTTGTAGTCATTGTATATGTTGCTTTCTTGGCTCTAATTATTTCACTTTGTACCATGTCTTTTTAAAGTTCTTATTGTCTACCATATCTATGGTTTCTTACAGCCAAGAGTGTGTTGGACAAGCTTGTAAGACTCATAAGAGTCATTTTAAAATGTTCAAGCTGTACATTTATAACCATACCTTTAAAATTGGCAAATGCTATAAATGAAACAATTTTTTTTGTTGATTTCTAGATCAGAAAATGATAGAGAAAATGTTAATAAGACAGATTAAGCTAAAGGAGTGTTGCACATGTTTAGAGAGCAGTTGTTAAATATTTATCAACCTCTCCAGGTGGTAGAACAGTAATAGTATATTATATTGATACACCTCAGTTTGTTTAGCTATTCCTCAATGGTTGGGGCATCTTTCTGTTTCCAGTTCCTTGCTATCACAATAAGTGCTATTATAAATATTTTGGTAGAAAAGGAACTTTGCTTTTTCTCAATAATCTCCAAGTGGGGGGCAGCTAGGTGGCGTAGTGGATAAAGCACTGGCCCTGGAGTCAGGAGTACCTGGGTTCAAATCCGGTCTCAGACACTTAATAATTACCTAGCTGTGTGGCCTTGGGCAAGCCACTTAACCCCATTTGCCTTGCAAAAAATCTAAAAAAAATAATCTCCAAGTGCTATATGTCTAAAAGTGGAATCTCTGAGTCAAAGGGAATGAATATTTTTGTGACTTTATTTACACAAATACACAATGCTTTCTAGAATGGTTATACCATTTCATAGCTTCATCAACAATATATTAAGTGCCTGTCTTTAAAAGTTCTTTTAACGACCTCAAACTTTTCCCTGAAGATAAATCTTATTTTAAAAAATATTGATATTCTTTTAGTGATATTCTGTGGCTATGAGATGTGGAACATAATGGCCTCTGAAGAATTAAAGTTGAGTATATTCCAGAGGGTGATCAAAGGTGCTTGGTAGATGTGAACAAATTGTGGCACATTGCAAATGAAGAATTTCATTGTAGAAGTCACATAAAAGATGTCAATATATCAATAGGAATTCATTAAGTACCCACTATATGCCATATATATGTATATATGGGCATACATATGCATGTACATGAATACACATACATAGGTTTATATATATATATATATATATATATATATATATGAGTCATCCACATAGATATAAATAATTATATTCATAGGATCTGATGAAGTCAAGTAAAAGAGAATAGAGGAAGAAGAGAATATAGAACAAAATTTTGGGATGCAGTTATTTTTTAGGGGTTACAATATTGATCCTGATTCAGCAAAGGAGACTGAAAATGAACAGTAAGAGAGAAAGAAGGAAAAATAAGAGAGACATACCATCAAAACTCAGAGGAGAGAGAGTATTCAGGAGGAGAAGGTGGCCCACAATGCCCAATGAGGCAGAGAGAAGGAGGAGGAGGAGGAGTGAAAAAAGGGCTGCCAATTATCTTTTTTTTATTTTAGGTTTTTGCAAGGCAAATGGGGTTAAATGGCTTGCCCAAGGCCACACAGCTAGGTAATTATTAAGTGTCTGAGACCGGATTTGAACCCAGGTACTCCTGACTCCAGGGCCGGTGCTTTATCCACTACGCCACCTAGCCACCCCATGCCAACTATCTTAATTGCAATTTAGATATTAGTGGTATCCTTAGAGAGAGCAATTTCAGTTGAACATTGAAGTCAGAAGTCAGATCACATAAGTTCAAGAAATAACTGATACAAACAAACAAAAAAAAGGATGGGTGAATCATATGATGAGAGCAAGAGATAGGTGTTGGACAGCCCATTTTTAATATGATATTTTATTGGTAGCCTTATGTTAAAAAAATAGTAGGAAGACAGAATTTTTTGGATGGACCTTAAATAGCAAATTGATAGAAGGACATAAGGGTCATGCATGATGGGTGGTCATAAATGGGTTGTCATTTGCATCATTGGAAGTAATATTCATATTGATGGAATCATATATCCATTGATGTCTTAGAAAATTATGTAATATTCTTCCAATAAAGGTATATATGGCTGTCAATCATGAAATGTAGTTTCAAATAAATATGTTAATTCAGAAGGTATTGAGAATAATTGTGGTGTAATCATTTTCTATAGCTCATTTTCCTTAATGACTTGGATATAGGAAATGGTGTAAAAGGTATCACCAAAAACATAAAAGATAGGAAAAAAAGATAGGTCGGTCATGTCACAAGACAAGGAAAAACAAATGGATAGTCTGAGTACTGCATGGAAGAACCAGAAGGTCTTCAGTGTATTGCATGGATATTAGAATTTATACAATGTGCCCATATGATAGGAAAGTGCATTGGGTTTGCAGTATGTCCTTGAGGATACAACCTTATTGATGAGTTCATCAATACATTGAAATATCAAAAGGAGTAGGACTATCAAAATAAATGTAGCAAAAGAAAACTTATAAGTAACTTTCCAGAGTTATAGAAATGTCTTCTTATCCTTAGGACAAGATCCACATAGCTAATGTTGCAGTGCATTTCCCACTATGCAACTTGTGTTCTTAGAAATATAGATTTTTTTGTTTTTGTTTTTTGCATTATTGCATGAGCCAGAATTACAAAGTAACATAATGATAATTGAACAATTGCTATAATGGAAAGTGGGTTTTGTGGCATTTCTCCAGTCCTGAGAGATCAACTCTTTCTCTTAAAATAGCTGAAATTCTAATAAAAAGGATACTTTTTGCATCAATTAACCACAGAATTTAATGAATCCATTCATACATACTTAGTACGTTGTCCTAGAATTTCTTCTAGCCTTGAAACCTGTGGGTACTGAATCAGTTCAACTCAACTTTCCCTAAGAGGAGAGTCTAATTGATATCTTTCCTTCCGTTTTATGGGGGAAGACACCACAGTGAATTTGTTATTCACAGTAGAATCTGGGATTATCTCTGTACATCTCTGATGCTCCCATTCAATAATTATAAGCCAAAGACCTCCAAAGGACAAAAAGTGCTGTTTTAAGTACTAATTACACAGGGATCAAGGAAAAGAGTTTAAAGGAGGCAATTAGGGATTTTTACTTTAGGGGTTTTACTCTACAATTGTTTTAAGCAGGTACTCTCCCATTCTGTCCCTCTTTGTCCAATTCATTTCTTTTACAGGTAAAAATGAAGACCCTTAAAATGAGATTCAGTACTATTTAAGGAAGTTTGGGACAGCAATATGATCATGGGTAATTCATTTAATCTCAGTGGGCTTCTGTTTTCCCATCTGTAAAATGGAGATGTTAGACTTTTGAAATCTTTTCCCACTCTAAATCTATAATCCTATGAGTATATTTAAGATTTATAACAATTTTAAATAGCTGTACCTTGTTATCCTGAGAATCATTCATTTGCATGTCTTCTATCTGTGGAAATTAAAACCTGTAAATCAGACTGGACTCTCTAGGGGGAGTAAACTAGATGTTCAGTAGGCTACAGCAGGAAAGAAGGAGAGTCAGGCTCATTAATCATGATAAGTTCATTGAAAATAACATTTAATTGGATTAAAGTACTATTTTTCAGTCTCTCTAGAGGGACTTTCCTTGTATGCTTTGGACAGGTAATCCATAGTATGACTACTTTGAATTTTGAAATAGAAATCTGGTCCCCATAGTGTTATATTTTTAGGAATTAGCTGGTTAATTCAAAGGCAATGTCAATATCTGGGAAGTGAATAAATAATCTATAAATGACTATCACTTCTGCCTGGGCTGTTATAATAGACTCTTAATTTGTCTCCTTGCTTTCAGTCTCTCTGCTCTTACATCCATCCTCTGTATCGCTATAAAAATAATGGTTATAAAATAATCTTCCTAAAGCACAGATCTGATCATATTGGTCCCTTGTTTGGATGCTTTCAGGAGCTCCTTACTGTTTCTAAGCACAGTCATAATTAGAAACTCTGGTGCCTAGGGAAACTTTAGTTAGTGAAAGGGTTGGGGTGTATAGTATAGTCTGCCTCAGGTGGGTGCTTTTATTTTAGGAAGAGGGGTGTCACTCAGAGAGTCTGGTACCACCTTCCATGATATGGATAATAAATTCATGGGGTGCAGAGGTGACTGATAAATGAGGTGGGGAGAAAGTGAACTCTTAGAATAATGAAGAGCTTCAAAGTGAGTTAAAAACCATGAGACATGCATTAGTGGGAAGCAAGATTGCCATGAAGAAGTATAACCTGAGGTGGTGGTGCCTAAGGTAAAGCCCTAGCTGCTCTACCCTAATAATGACTCATTTTAGGAGAAAGTATAGCTTGTCTTTGAAGTTCCTCCACAGTCTTTCACCAACTTTTCTTTCCAGTCTTATTTCATATTCCTTCTCTTCTTGCATATACATATCAGCCTCAGTGAAGTTGTGGACTTTCCCTATAGTTTGACATTTCCATGTCTACAAAAGTTTCCCAAATCTGACTACAAATCCATCCCCTCATGCCTAACCAGACTCCTTTATCTTTGACTCAGAATCCTGATATTCCTTCAAGTTTCAGTTCAGTAGTCATTCTCATTATGCTCTATCTTCCTTTCCTCTTATTTGGATCTTTATATCTATATCTCCTGGTAGAAAGTCTTATTTCTGTCTTTTATCCCTATTTCTTAGCATAATGTTTTGCACAGAAGAGGTAAATGTTTATTGAAATGACCATGATCACTTATTAATAGGAGGGAAAAGATGAAAAAGTACTCTCTTCTATCTCCCCTCAAAGAGTATAAACATAAAAGTGGAGATTATTATTCAAGGGTTTAGGCTACTGCTCTTCACTTATTCCCAATGTCATTAGGTGTTCTAGGCTTTGCTTATAGCCTTGTTGGAACATACTAAAAAATTATAAAGCTATGGTAGCCCTCAAAGAACTTACTTCTCCTTCTCATTGCCTTTTGTCTATGTAACTAAAGAGACTGGACCTGACCCAGTTTACATAAAGAAAATGTCAAAGTCCCATCACAGAATTTCTATGAAGTGGATTATGACATCATGACTGTGCCATATAGCTTAAATTCTTCTATGAAGAATTCACGTTACTCAAGACATTCAACCACAACTTCTTCCCTAAGTATCTCTCTTCCAATCCAACTATATGGTTTATATCTTTGCTGGGTCTCTGGTCAGACATGAAACTCAACACATCAAAACCAGACTGATTATAATCTCTCCTCTGACATCTGACTGGCTGTGTGACCTCAGGCAAGTCATTTAATTTCTCTGAGAAACTTTATAAAAGGGGGAGTGATAAAATTTACTTTATGGGGGGTAATTGTGAATACAAATGACATAATATACAAAAAGAGCTTTACAAATCTTAAAATGTTCCTGTATAAATGTGAGCTATTAGTATTATCCCCCTCCAAACTGCATCTTCTCAATTTTCCTATTTGTTTTTGATAGTAATACTTTCCTTTCAAACAATCACTTTTCAAGAGCTGGAGCCATTTTTGTTGTTTGGTCATTTCATTTGTTTCTGATTCCTCATTTGGGATTTCATGGCAAAGGTATGGTTTGCCATTTTCTTCTCCTGCCCTTTTAGTGTATGAGGAAACTGAGGCAAAGAGGGTTAAGTGACTTATCCAGTGTCCCAGAGTTAATTAAGTGTCTGAGAGCTGGTTTTTAACTCATGAAGATGATTTTTCCTGACTATTTCTAGGGCACTCTATTCCTGAGGCACCTAACTAGGTAAATTTTCTTCAACCTTGCATTCAATTATTTACAATTTTTTCCCCTGATTTGACCTTTGTCTTGAATTTGTCTCTACCTCTTCACTCACACTGCCAACAACCTATCTCCCGACTTCATTACCTCTCACATTGGTGATTGTAGTAGAATCAGAAAAAGTCAGAAATCGAAGAGACCTTAGAGACCATATGATAAATCCCTAACCAAGTTATAGATAAGTAAACTAAGGCACAGAGAAATTAAGTGACTTTGGCTCTTCCACTTTTTATGTACAGAAATTTTGGCCAATGCTCAATCTGTTAGTTTCTGTCTTTATGTATAAAATAAGGGTGTTAGACTAGGTGATTTCAAATGTCCTTTCTGGCTCTACTGAAGACATAATCCTACAAAATGGAGAGAGAGAGATGACTTCATGTTCTTTGACTCCATTTATATTCAACAAATTTTCATGGAATAACTTCTGGCTCTAATAATGCCCTGTACTTGGAACTGGATGAGGGCAGGGAAGAGATTTTATAAAATATAAGATCTGGGTTATTTTTAGAATCTATTATCATAGACATAATTATTATCATGGACATAATAATAATAATAATAATAATAATAATAATAATAATAATGATGATGATGATGATGATATTAGCACACACATATAGCACCATACTATAATAGAATGCTTTATATTCATTTATATTTGATCCTTATAACAACTCTTTGAAATAGGAAGTACAACTGGCCCAGGGAAGTAACTTGCTTGAAGTTATCCATTTAGGTTGTGATCTTTTACAGGTCTATAATCCAGGGTGTTCAGGAGGATTAGAAGCTCTGGAGGGAGGACTTGCCTAGTACTTCTCAAGGTTACTCATCCATCTTTGGTATACATTTTTACCCAGCTCTCTCCAATAAGTTGTAGCAAGCACAGCAGCCACACTAACTCAATGTGAAGACTACCCCAGGTAGAATGAGCAGATAGCAACTTGTTTAAGCAGTCATCAAGGTGGTTTAAGCAATTGCTGTACTTAGAACTTGGTCAGCCACTACATCCTGGACCATTGTTCCTCAACTTGATTTTTGTCTTGCTTTCTGACTTTGATGCCTCTGGGAGAGGGAGGTTGATTACTGTGCAACTCTACCGCACTTAAATCCACTTCACATATGATTCAGGACATCACCCTGTGATGCTTTTGGTTCCAGGGATGAACAATAACAATCCAGGCTTCTTATTCCAAGGGTAGATTTCTTCCTGACATGGAGATATGTCTGATTTATTGAGAAAATAGTCTCCCAAAGACATTTATATATAATATATTTGTAGCTCAGACTTTCTTATAATGGGCAGCTATTGTTTGTCCATGTCCTATACACTTTAGATAATAATCAGATAAATGGTGGGCACCCTTTAATTCATAATACTCTTTAGGTAATAAAAATAAAGATTATTTTTTCAAGAAATATTTTCTTCATTTCATCATTTCTTTCATTTTTTTGGTACAGCACTTCCTCATTCACAGCATCGTTGTCACTAGGTCATTAGAGCCATAATTGGGTCCTCTGTCTCTGAAGTATGATGATACATCATAACAGCTGGTCGGACTTCAGAGGACTTGAGTTTGATAGAGTATCCAATGCTGTTGAGTATGCTTTTAGCTTTTTAATTTGTTTTGATTTTTCAGAATTCCCATGAGAGCTCCTTTCAACTTCTGTAGAATGCTGATTCTAGGATTCTTTGTGCAACATAACTCCCTTTATTTGGCAATGTTTACTCCAGCCCCTGAAGATCCAGATCATCTCTCTTTTTTCTCCTCAGCTGGGGGGAAAGTATTATGCTTTACTCCAGTTTCTCTTCTCCTTCTGCCACAGATATCTAAATATAATCTTGCAATGGGCTCATAAATAAGTTTTCAATTCAGCATCTATAGTATGGGACTCATTGGCCTATTCTCTCTATGTCCATCATGGAACTCTAGATAATTGGAAAAATAAATTCTCTTGTAATTCAATATGTCTGTGACATGTAAGTTAAAATTTATCACTGCAGCAAGATTACAATTGTTGACTTAAAATTAATGCAATCTAGTGAATTTGAAGAATGTTCACATTCTCATAAGAAAATATCACAGAAAAGTCAATTTTAATCATTTAGGCAAATTCCACAATGCTAAGTTCAACCACAGGATTTCAGAGGCAACATTCCACTTTATACAGTCATACTTTAAATCATATCTTCATTTACATACCTTTAGTGAAGCTTCTCTTGATTAATCAATTCTTTCTATTTTTTTGTCCAGCTGGCACAATCCATGTCCTAGCCTCATTCCTTGAGGCACCTTTATATTTTGATTATTTTATGCACTTCTGTTTATTACTTCCTTGTCTGTCTCTTTTCCCCTGTTAAATGGTAAGTTGCTCTAGGGATGATGTTGATTCTTTAATATGAGTGTATATCCCTAGGGACTATCTAATACCTTTTTACTCATTCTGTTGGTGCTTAATAGAGGATTGAATTTAATTAAACAAATACTTAGTGATGCTTAGCACTGAGCTAAGGGCTATTTTCCCTCTCCCTTTTCTCTCCACCCTCTAAACTGGTAAGAAAAAATCTCTTCTGATTTATTTCTACCTAACAAGCTTTTATTGAGGATTTACTTGATGTGAGTTGTCAGATATGTTGAATGTTGTGGGCCTTAGAGAAACAGACCAGTGTAACTGCTGCTGTTTCTGTCAAACTCTTCCTCTCCCATTTCCCTTATAATGCCTGTGTATAGCTTGTGGAGCAGGTGATAGAGTTGAGCCTGGAGTCAAGAAGACCTGAGTTCAAAATGAGCATCAGACACTTACTAGCTGTATGACCCTGAGCAAGTCATTTAACCCTGTTTGCCTCAGTTTCCTCATCTGTAAAATGAGCTGGAGAAGGAAATGACAAATCACTCCAGTATCTTTGCCAAGAAAATCCCCAATGGGGCCATGAATAGTTGGATGTGACTGAACAATATAACAAAGGGGAAAAATGGCTTGATAGATAAAAGTGAGAACTTTGGGGTTTGAAACTAGGGTTGAACTGATAGAGGGTATGGCCTGAGAAACCTGTCTGTGGTGAAGTGGGGTGTCCAGCATCCATTGGATCTTGCAAGCAGACCTTCTTATGAGACTAGAGGAGAGATGCTGTAAGGACAGACAATAGAAGGCTTTGGAACTCTGGACTTTGTCTTATAACCCCTTCTAATCTATGAGTTTTGAAAGTCCATTATAGAGGATAAGAGTTTGTGTCCTGGTTGCTAGTGCTTCCTATTCCCCAATACAGTCTAACTACAGAATGAACAATGATGACAGGTTGCAAGGTCAGATTTTAGTCTGGTAAATTTGTGTGAATTGTGAGCTCTCTTCCAAATGTTTATTGTGATGCCTGGTAAAGGAATGCTATGGAAAAACCATGATCTTAATCAAGTAATGTGCTAAGCCCTGTGGAAAGAGTGACAAAAATACTTCTCCATAAGATTATACAGTAATAAGACAAATGATACATGTACACAAAGCTATTATATAATTGTATGATAATAATCCCTGGCATTTTTATAGTACTTTAAAATTTACAAAGCATTCTTTTTATATGTTATTTCTTTTGATACAGAAACCCTAGGAGATTAAATTATTTCCATTTTACAAATGAGAAAATTGAGTCTAAGAGAGATAAATTGACTTTATAAGAGTCACACAACTAATGTCTGAAGTAGAATTTGGATTTAGATTTTCTTGATTTAGCATATCACTCTAATGCCTATGAGAGGGGAGTGAGAAAAAAGGGGAAGTGACTAATAAACTTTTAGGATTCAAATCCAGTATCAGTTAATTGACTAACTGTGTCAACTTAGTGTTTCTCAGTCTGATTTTCCTGACTTGTAAAATAGAAATAATAAAAGTACCTCTCTCTCTCATGGCTGTTGTATCAACTTAGATAAGATTTGGAAAGCATTTGCAAACTTAAGCAATTTATAAATACATGGTACCATTATTATTATTGTTGTTGGAAATAAAATCTGTAAGCTATAGTGGAAGATAAAGTAATTTTAAAGAAAGTTTAAAGTGGAATCAATTTCTCTGTGAAGACTTTTATTTCCTACTTTAAAAAATTGAAAAATAATTTCTGGGAGGATTTTGTTTTGCTGTTCTATCTCTCCTAATGATACTGAAAAGAAAAAAAAGACTTCTTATTACTGAATATCTTCTATCATCTCCTTGTTAATCTTCTCATTCAAACTTTAGTATCTGGAGGAATTAGATCCCTTCCAAGGTCATTTCCCGTTCCTTACTGGAAGGGGTTACAACTAAATAATGGTAGATAACACCAGGAACAAAAAAAATGCAAAATCTTAAGGAGTTTCAAAAATTGTCCTCACTTGGAGTCAAGATGGTGGCAGGAGAAGAGCCTCTCCTAGGTACTCTCTCCAAATTATTTCAAAAATGTTAAAATTATGACTCTAACGAAATTTTTGAGAGACAGAACCCACAGAAAGATCCAGTGAGGCAATTCTCCAGCCCAAGGTAACCTGGAAAATAGGGGGAAAACTCTGTTTCACGGGGTTAGAGGGGGTGGCCCCTCCTCCTGGGAACAACCCCAGGGTACCTCAGAGCTGCAGCTCCCGGCAACAGAAGCAGTTTCCCCTGCACCCAGGAAGCACCAGGCACAACTTGGGTGATTGGCAGGGAGACCTCTGCCAGAGTGAGTGTGAAGCTCAAGTCATCAGGGCAGTTGTGGCATCAGCGTACCCAGCACAGTGGCCATAGCAGCCCAGATCCAGGAAATGGAAGCAGGACCCAGCAAGAAGGAGCCTACAGGCAGCTACACTTTAAGTGCTCAGCCCACCAAAGGTTGGGGAATTGAAGGAGACCTCTGAGGTCTGTCCTCTGTCCCTGGAACAGGACTCTGGGGCTCTGACCACATTCAGGTCCTAATCACAGTCTAGGCCCCACAATAGAATGGGACCCCCCACCCCCCAGCCCTGTGGCAGAGGTGTGTGCTTGTGGTCATTCATAGACCAGGAGAGCAGTCAGAGCCTCACATACTGAGGTCCTTGTGTGTGTGTGGGGGTGATTCACTAATACTCAAAAGCTAAGAAGTACCCCCAAACTAGGCACAGGCTGGAGGAATGAGTAAACAGTGAAAAAAGAGAAATGAAACACTGACAAATACTTTGTCTATGATTCCAAGGAACATCAAAATATTCAATCTGTATATGAGGTAATACAAGCTTCTACATCTAAAGACTCCAAGGAAAATGGAAGTTGGGCTCAGGCTATGACAAAGCTCAAAAAGATTTTGAAAATCAAGTAAGGGAGATAGAAGAAAAATTCGAGAAAAGAAATGAGAGAGATGCAGGAAAAACATGAAAAAGAAGTCAGCAGCTTAGTCAAAGAGATAAAAAAATGCTGAAGAAAATAACATGTTAAAAACCAGCTTAGGTCAAATGGATAGCACAGTTCAAAAGGTTATTGAGGAGAAGAATACTTTAAAAAGCAGAACTGGCCAGATAGAAAAGGAGATAAGAAAGTTCTTTAAGGAAAACTAATTCTTCAGATGTAGAATGGAGCTAAAGGAAGCTGATGACTTTATGAGAAATCAAGATACAATACTTCACCAAAAGAATGAAAAAAACAGAGGAAAATGTGAAACATCTCATTGAAAAAACAACTGATCTGAAAACAGATTCAGAAAAGATAATTAAAAAATTACTGGGTTACCTGAAAGTCATGATCAGGAAAAGAGCCTTGACCTCATTTTTAAAGAATTCCTACAGGAAAATTTCCCTGATATCCTAGAAGCAGAGGCCAAAATAGAAACTGAGAGAATCCACTGATCTCCCTGGGAAAGAGATCCCCCTAAAAACAAATCCCCAGTAATATTATAGCCAAGTTCCATAACTCCCAAGTCAAAGAGAAAATATTACAAGCAGTCAGAGGGGCACAATTCAAATATCATGGAGCTGCAGTCATGATCACACAGGATTTAGCAGCAACTACATTAAGGGCTCATAGGACTTGGAATATAATCCAGAAGGCAAAAAGAGCTTGGAATGCAACTGAGAATCAACTACTCAGCAAAATTGAACACCCTCTTCCAGTGGAAAAGATGGACTTTCAATGAAACAGGGGAATTTCAAATATTCCTGTTGAAATGAACAGAACTGAACATAAAGTTTGACCTTCAAATACAGGACTTAGGTGGAGCATAGAGAGAGAGGAGGAGAAGGGTAAATTATGAGGTACTTAATGATGATGAACTGCATGCATTTCTGCATATAAAAATGATATTGATAATACTCACATGAAACTTGTCATTTAATAAAGCAGGTTGGAGTTTTTATAGATGAAGCACAGGAAAGAGCTGAATTTAAAGATATATTGTAAAAATGGAGTCAATGGCTAAAAGGGAAATGTACTGGGTGTAAGAGAAAGGAGAGGTGGAATAGGTTAAGATACTTCATATAAAAGATTAAACATTATCTTTTTTACTTTTTGCAAGGTGCTGGAATTGGATGGCCTGTTTTCTGGGTCCCTGGGGTGGTATATGGGCTTGGGGGCCTATTGGCTCCAGGGCTGGGCTTTGTCCACTGCACCATTTGGCTACCCTGTAGCACATTTTAGAAGAGGGACAGAGTCAAAGGAAGAGAAAATATAATATATGGTAGTGGGGAGGAATGGATGGAGGAAATTACAATCAGCAACAGTAACTGGAAAAATATGGAAGTAACTTCTGTGATGGATTTATGAGAAAGAATGTGATCCACCTGAGACAGAAAAAAAAACTATTGTAGCTAAAATTCAGAATTCTTAGATCAAGGAGAAAAAACTGCAGTCAAAAAGAAAAAGTTCAAATACTGTGGAGTCACAGTCCAAATCACATAAGATCTAGCAGCTAGTTCTAGAAAGAAATGAAAAGCTTGGAATATGATATTATAAAAGGTAAATTATCTAGGATTACAACCAGGAATAACCTATTCAACAAAATTGCATATAAGCCTATAAGAAAAAAAATGGATACTTGGTGAAATAGAGAACTTTCAAGTGTTCCTAATGGAAAAAATTGAAATATGACTTTCAAATACTGAACTCAAGAGAAACATAAAAAGGTGAATATGAATGAAAAATCTTAAGGGATTAAAAATATCAAATTATTTCCATGGTGGAGGGCGTTATAATAAACCCTTAAAATTGACCTCACAAGTACAAACTGGAGGAGGTTAAAATTAGTGGGGCAGCAATATGATGCAGTGGATTTAGTGTAATGCCTGGATTCAGGAAGATTCATCTTTATAAGTTCAAATCTGACCTCAAATACTTATACTGTAAGAAAGTCACTTTAACCCTGTTTACCTCAGGTTCCTCATTTGTAAAATGAGATGGAGAAGGAAATGCCAAATCACTCCAATATCTTTGCCAATAAAACCCCAAACAAGGTCATTAAGTGAATGTGACTGAACAATAAAATAATTAACTGATTAGTTAATCTGAAAAAAAAACTGTGGTTGTTTTAATAGATAGTGAGGTCAACCTCAAAAATGTGATATTGCAGTCAAGAGAGCCTAATGGTTTTAGGTTACTTTCAGGAATGAAGAAATGAGAGTACTTTTCCTCTATTGTATCTTTCTGTAGGCAGAGCAAATCTGGAACATAGTATTTGGTTCTGGGAGTCTTTTTTTTGGGAAGGACATTGATAAGCTAGAATGTTTTCAGATGAGCCAACTTGAATGATGATGGATCATGAGCTCATGCATTATGAGCAGTTGAAAGTCTGGGTACTTCAGGATCAACTTCAGGAATCTGAATTGTCAGAAAATGTTAAGTCTCAGCTCAAAAAACATATTGAAATTCAACTAGAAGAATAGCTAAGAATCTCAGGATAAATGATGAGGGAAAAAAATGGGAAGGATATGGATCCAGTAGTATCAAAACTCAAATACTATGCAGCAAAAAATCATCAAAATTATTTGCTACTATGTAAACAATAGATTGACCAATGGAACATATTAGATAAATAATATGCAGAATATACAGAAGCAATATATAGAAGATACAGCACTATACAAAAAAACCCCAAATCAGAACCTAGCATCACTATGTTTGATAGGGCCAAAGATCCCACCGACTGGAGCAAGGAATTCATGTTTGATAAAAAAAAATGTTCAAGACTGGAAAGCAATTTGGCAGAATTAGATTTAAATCATCAGCTCATCATATACCAAGATAAGCACCAAATAGAGATATGATTTAGATGTAAAAAAGTCAAACATTAGAGAGCAAAGATTTAAGAATAGGAGATGTGTTCATCACTAGTTAGGAGATTTAGAGAATCACAAAATAAAGTTGATTATTTTGATTCTTTCTCTCTCTCTCTCTCTCTCTCTCTCTCTCTCTCAAACACATGTACACACACACACACACACACACACATAACCCATTAGCTTATTAGGCAAAATTTCCAATGAAAGAAAATATTATAGAACATAGGACCAAGTTCAGTTAATATTTTGCCTCATCAAAGAAAACACTAATCAATTAACTTTTAGCATATCCTTGTAGAATAATTTTCCTGAAGCAATTTAATCTTTCTGTGACAACTCTCTTTGAGCATTCTTATTTTTAACTCATCAGATGTGAAAGTGAGATGTTTCCATTACCTTAGGTAATCAAAAGAAAAACTTTTACTTAGTGTATATTCACCCTACTCCAGGGAATGTAGTTCAGAAAAGGATCATGCCCTTTTCTGGTTTTTACCCTAATTACTTCAGGAAAGAGTTGATCAAAGAGAGGTGGTGGGAAATTGTTCCCTAATTGATAGTTAATGAAAGACAGATAAGGTTTTTTTTCAGATTAGTTTAAAGGCTTCGATAAGAATAATATTAAGGGATGGCTAGGTCGTGTAGTAGATAGAGCACCAGCCCTGGAGTCAGGAGTCCCTGAGTTCAAATTCGGCCTCAGACACTTAATAATTGCCTAGCTGTGTGGCCTTGGGCTAGCCACTTAATGCCATTTGCCTTGCAAAAACCTAAAAAAAGAATAATATTAAAACTAACTATTGATGTTTCTAAAAGAGCACTCTGAGGAGCAATCTGAAGAGGTCTAGTCTGCTTCCATAAATAACATAAAGCTTTCCCATCAGGGAAAGAATAGATAGTACCAGAACTAGACCTTCTAGAGAGAGGTGTAGATGGAATTTACTGTATGACAGGACAATGTCAAATACAAATGTGTGGAGGTGGGAAAATATAGTAGGAGAATAAGGAATAACTAGTACTCAAATTCAATTGGGATGTAGATTTAATGAAGTATATCAAGAAGTCAACCAGACTGCAGAAGAGATTTGGAAC
Organism: Macrotis lagotis; assembly: GCF_037893015.1. Lineage (NCBI taxonomy): Eukaryota > Metazoa > Chordata > Mammalia > Peramelemorphia > Peramelidae > Macrotis > Macrotis lagotis. Next base: position 814,797,482 of record NC_133658.1, on the reverse strand, counting down.
CATACCCTGTCAGGAGTGGTTGAAGGAACTGGGGATTTTTGATCTGGAGAAATGAAGATTTAGGAGAGACAACTATCTTCAAAAATCTGAAGGCTTATTTGTAGAAGACTCCTACTTGGTCCCAGAACAGAATTTTTTTTTTTTAGTTTTTGCAAGGCAATGTGGTTAACTGGCTTGCCCAAGGCCACACAGCTAGGTTAATTATTAGGTGTCTGAGACCGGATTTGAACTCAGGTACTCCTGACTCCAGGGCCTGTGCTCTATCTATCCACTGTGTCACCTAGAAGCCCCCAGAACAGAAATTTTTAATCTGAGGTCTGTGAACTTCAAACAAATTTTAAAAATAACTTAAAAATAAATATTTCATTATAACTGATTTTCTTTGTAAGCCTTTTTGTTGCATTTTATACATTTAAGAACATTATTCTAAGAAACTTCATGGGCTTCGTCATACAGCCAAAAAGATCCATGACAGAAAATAAGTTAAGAATCTCTACTTTAGGACCAAGAAGGCAGGGAGAAGATAGGCACAGTGTTAAGTGCCCCTGGTTCCCCTCAAAAATAACATGAAAGAAACCTCTTAACAGAAATTGAATCAACAAAACCTAGAAAGAGAAGCTAGAAGAAGAACACCTACCAACAAGGTCTGTCTCAGGGGACCTTGGGTGAACTGGGAGATGAGAGCAGAGGGCCAGTAGAGTACCAGCCTTAGCTGGAGAGGCTTTGGTGAGGGGTGGGTCTGAGAACTGACTTTAGCAGCAGAATCTTCTGCTGGGGGAACGGAGTTACAGGAGGATGAGTTCTAACACAGAGAGTCTCAGAGCATGCCTGGAAAATGATCAGCTGCTCAAGGGACCTGATCTCCATACATTTATCAGAACCCTCTTCCAAGAACAAATGGTAAATGCTGCCCCCTGCCCCCCCAGGCTCAGGTATGGGCAATAGAGTTCATTCAACTGAAAGGAAGATTAACTCCCTCCCCCAGGGCTTAGCACAATGTTCAAGGTCAACTCAGACCCTGCTCAAATACTCCAGAGGAAGCAACTGGCACCCTCCATACTGGCGTGGCCTTGAAATTACTAAGTCAAGTGAACAAAGCCTCTAGGGTTTTCAAAAGTGAACCTCTGAGAGCTAGCCCCTACATCAACACAAGATCCTAGGAAAATGAAGAAAGGTCAGTGAAAGGGGGACCCATGGAGAAATACTTAGAAGAAATAGATTCTAACCCAGAGAGATCTAGTACTTCTGAGGAGAATATGAGTTGGTCTCCAGCCCAGAAAAAAAATGATAAAGGAAAAAAAAACTACTATCCAATAAGATGAAACTGGCTATATTTCCCATCTGAGAGAAAGACTCTAATAACTCTCAAGAATTCTAATTCTATTAGAGATAATATACTTACCTAGAAGTGATGGACACTCCTGGCTTTTCTGTGACTCAGATAGAATGATTTAAAAATAATACCTCCTTAAAAAAGGAGAACAATAAAGAAACAGGAGGATGGAGGAGATTGAAAGGGGGCAAATTTGACTACATTAAGAGGTACAAAAGACCTATTACAAAAGAGGGGAGGAAGGGAAGAGGTGAGAACCACCTGAATCTTCCTCTCATCAGACTTGGCTTAAAGTGAACTTATACACACTCAGTTAAGAAATTTATCATATCTTTCAAGTATTAAAAGGGGAAAAGGGGAGGGGAAGATGGGGAGGCAGAGAAAAAGGGGATCTAACAGAAGGAAGGGAAAGAAGAAGGGGGAAAGGGAAAAGGGGAAAGAAAGGGGAGGGGCTTTGATATAAGAAATACAGTGAAGGTGGCAGTATTCAGAAATGAAATACTGGGGAATATGAATAAAGGGAAAAAAGGGGAAAAACAGGGAAGATATGGAGGGCATTAAAGAGTTAGTAATTATAACTTTGAATGTGAATGGGATGAACTCTCTCTTAAAAGGTAAGTGAATTGCAGAGTGGATTAAATACCAGAATCCTGCAATATGAGGCTTACAAGAAACTCATTTGAAGCAGAGAAATATCTATATCTATATATCTATATCTATATCTATATCTAGATATAGATATAGATATGGAGAGAGATAAAAAAACAAAAGGTTGGAACAAAATATATTTTGCTTCAGCTGAAGTGAAAAAAAGCAGGGGTAGCAATCCTTATCTCAGACAGCTGCAGATGCAAATATATATAGTGTTAAAAGAGATAAGGAATATACAATAAATTAATTTCAATACTAAATATGTATGCACCAATGGTATAGCAACCAAATTCTTAGAGGAGAAGTTTAAACAGCTACAGTGAGACATAGACAGCAAAACTCTACTAGTGGGAGATGTCAACCTCTCATTCTCAGATTTAGATAAATCTAATAATAAAACAAACAGGAAGGAAGTTAAGGAGGTAAATAGATTGTTATAAGATCTAGATATGATAGACTTATAGACTTATTGAGGAAATTGAATGGGGATAAAAAGGAATATACTTTTTTCTCTACAGTACATGGCACTTAAACAAAAATTGACCATGTACTAGGGCATAAAAATCTCATGATCAATTGCAGAAAGGCAGAAATAGTGAATACATCTTTCTCAGATCATAATACAATAAAAATCTTGAAATATTGGGTCACGGTGATATAGACCCAGCACTTATTGGTAACTAAATAACCTCATTTTAAAGAATGAGTAGATAAGTAACAAATTATAGAAAAAATTATTTCATCCTAGATAATGACAATAATGAACAACATACCAAAACCTATGGGATGCACTCAAGATGACTGTCAGGGGATAAATTATATCTTTATATACTTACATGAATAAATTAGAGAAAGAGGAAATCAATGAACTAAATATGCAACTAAAAAAATCAAAGAAAGAACAAATACAAATTAAAAACCCCAACCAAATACCAAATTAGAAATTCTAAAAATTAAAGGAGAAATTAATAACATTGAAAGCAAGAATACTATAGAACTTATAAATAAAACTAAGAGTTGGTTTTATGAAAAAAAATAAAATTGATAAACCTCTGGTCAATTTGATTAAAAAAAGAATGAAGAAAATCAAATTGCTAGTATCATAAATGAAAAATGTGAACTCACCACCAATGAGGAGGAAATTAAAGTAATAACTCAGAATTATTTTGCCCAATTCTATGCCAATAAATTTGACAATCTAAGTGAATATTTACAAAATATAAGTTTCCCAGATTAAATGAAGAGGAAAGTAAAAACCTAAATAACTCTATCTCAGAAAAAAATTCAACAAGCCATTATTGACCTCCCTAAGTAAAAATTTTCAGGGCCAGATGGATTCACAAGTGAATTCTATTAAATATTTAAGGAACAATTGGTTCCAATTATATATAAACTCTTTGGAAAAATAGGTGAAGATGGAACTCTACCTAACACTAATATGGTGCTGATACCCAAACCAGGAAGAGTTAAAACAGAGAGAGAAAATTATACAATTATCTAGCTGATGATTATAGATGCAAAAATCTTAAATAAAATCTGATCAAAATGATTACAACAAATTATCACTAGGATAATATATTATGACCAAATACGATTTATCCCAGGAATGCAGGGTTGGTTCAATATTAGGAAAACTTTTAGTAAAATTAATTATATCAATAACAAACCCATTAGAAATCATATGATTATATCAATAGATGCTGCAAAAGCTTTTGACAAAATATAGCAACCATTCCTACTAAAAACACTAGAGAGTATAGGAAAAAATGGATTGTTCCTTAGAATAATAAGCAGTATCTATCTGAAACCATCAACATGCATTATATGCAAAGGGAGTAGACTAGAGGCATTCCCAATAAGATCAGGGATGAAAAAAGGATGCCCATTATCACCACTACTATTGAATATTGTATTAGAAATATTAGCTTCAGCAATAAGAGAGGAAAAAAGAAATGGAACTAATTGAATTGCGAAGGAAGAGACAAAACTCTCACTCTTTGCAGTTTACATGATGGTATACCTAGAGAATCACAAAAAATCATCTAAAAATTACTAGAAATAATTAACAACTTTAGCAAAGTCATAGGATATAAAATGAACTTTTAACCTTTCTCTATATGATTAGCAAGAAACAGCAGAAAGAGCTAGAAAGAGAAATATCATTCAAAGTAACCTCAGACAGGCCAGGGAATCTACCTGCCAAGGAAGACTCAGAAACTTTTTGAAAACAATTACAAAACACTTCTCACACAAATAAAATCAGATTTAAATAACTGAGCAAACATGAACTGCTCATGGATAACCGAGCTAATATATTAAAAATGACAATTCTACCAAAACTAAACTACTTGTTTAATGCCCTACCAATAGAAATTCCAAAAATATTTCTGTGAGTTAGAAAAAAATTGTATGTATGCATCTATATTTATACACATATTATATATATATATATATATATATATATATAATATATAATCATATATAGAAACAAAAAGGCAAAAATTTCCAGGGATTCAATGAAAAAAGTGCAAAACAAGGTGGCTTTAGCCCTACCTGATCTAAAATTATATTATAAATCATCAGACATCAAAACTGTCTGGTATTGGCTAAGAAATAGAGTGGTGGATCAGCGAAATAGATTCGTTGCAATAGCAGGAAATGTTTATAGTAATCTGCTGTTTGATAAACCCAAAGAGTCCAGCTATTGGGATAAAAACTCTCTCTTTGATAAAAACTGCTGGGAAAATTGGAAGTTAGTATGGAAGAAACTTAGATTAGTCCAATACCAAACACCTTTTACCAAGATAAGATCCATATGAATACAGAATTTAGACATAAAAACAATAATATAAGCAAACTAGAAGATCAAGGACTAGTTTACCTGTCAGATCTATGAATAGGGAAGCAGTTTATGACCAAAGAAGAGATGGAGAATATCATTAAAAGCAAACTGGGTAATTTTGATTACATTAAATTAAAAAGCTTTTGCACAGACAAAATCACTGAAACCAAGATCAAAAGAGATGTAGTAAATTGGGAAACAATTTTTGCAACTAGTATTTCTGCCAAAGTACTCATTTATAAAATATACAGTGAATTGAGTCAAATTTTCAAAAAAAAAAGCACAAGCCATTCCCCAATTGACAAATAGTCAAAGGATATGCAAAGGCAAGTTACAGATGAGAAAATCAAAGTAATCCATAGTCATTTGAAAAACTGCTCTAAATCACTACTAATTAGAGAAATGCAAATTAAAGCATCTCTGAGGTACCACTTCACACCTCTCAGACTGGCCAATATGATCAGAAAGGACAATGATCAATGATGGAAGGGATGTGGAATATCTGGGATACTAATACATTGTTGCTGGAGCTGTGAACTCATCCAACCTTTCTGTAGAGCAATTTGGAATGTCATTCAAAGGGCAACAAAAATGTGCATACCCTTTGATCCAGCAATACCACTACTGGGTCTATACCCTGAAGAGATGATGAAAAAGGGCAAAAACATCACTTGTACAAAAATATTCATAGCAGCCTTGGTTGTGGTAGCAATGAATTAGAAATTAATTGAATGTCCTTCAGTTGGGAATGTCTTAACAAACTGGTATATGTATGTCATTGAACACTATTGTTCTATCAGAAACCAGGAAGAATGGGAATTCAGGGAATCCTGGAAGGATTTGCATGAACTGATGGTGAGCGAGATGAGCAGAACCAGAAACACATTGTATAACCTTAGAGTAACATGGGGGTGATGATCAACCTTGATGGACTTGCTCATTCCATCAGTGAAACAATCAAGAACAATTTGGGGCTGTCTGCAATGGAGAATACCATCTGTATCCAGAGAAACAACTATGGAGTTTGAACAAAGACCAAGGACTATTACCTTCGATTTAGGGGAAAAAAACCCCATTATCTTATTATGTAATTTTGCTATCTCTTATTCTTTATTTTTCTTCCTTAAGGATATTATTTCTCTCTCATCACATTCAACTTAGATCAATGAATACCATGATAACAATGTAAAGATTAACAGACTGCTTTCTGTGGGGGTAGGGGGAGGGAAGCAAGATTAGGGCAAAAATTGTAAAACTCAATATAAAATCTTTTGTTTAGAAAAATGAATCTCTACTTTAGAGAATATATTTATGAATCATGGAAGGAAATTTTAAGTTCAATTTTTTTGGGGAAAAACCTCTCTGGACTCTTGTTGGTT